>NC_091471.1:55151104-55433536 GCF_036971445.1 Narcine bancroftii | reverse complement strand
CTCTTTCTGGGGGCTTTATTGTTCCTGGGCTTTGGCTTGAAGTGAAGGTTGAGCTTGCAGCGAACCAGCCGGTGGTCAGTGTGGCATTCCGCGCTAGGCATGACCCTGGTGTGGAGTACATCTTGTTTGTCACTTTCTCGCACCAGGATGTAGTCCAGGAGGTGCCAGTGTTTGGATCGGGGATGCATCCAGGTGGTCTTAAGGCTGTCCCTCTGCTGAAAAAGGGTGTTTGTAATGACAAGCCGCTGTTCTGCGCAGAGCTCCAACAGGAGGCGCCCATTGTCGTTGCACTTGCCGACGCCATGCTTGCCCAGGATTCCTGGCCAGTGCTCAGTGAAGTCCGCCTGGCAGATGTAGGCAGCTTCCAAGAACGCGGCGCGGGCTACACACTCTACTGGTCTGGCAAGCCTTCGGATGAACGACGCCTATCTGGTGTAGGCTTCATGGTCAAGAGCTTCATTGCCTCCAAACTCGAAAACCTTCCGACAGGCCTCTCGGACCGAATCATGTCCATGCGACTCCCACTTCAAAACAAGCGTCACATCACCCTCATCAGTGTCTATGCTCCAACCCTCCAGGCGGAACCAGCAGAAAAGAACAAGTTCTACACCGACCTGCGCAACCTCATCCAACGTACCCCTACAGCCGACAAGGTTGTCATCCTGGGCGACTTCAACGCTCGTGTCGGCAAAGACTCAGAAACCTGGCCAGGAAACCCTGCTATTACGGTGGACAGAACCGACATGCTCATTAAAGCAATCTCCCAGTCTACACCCAATCTCTCTGATGTAGAGGAGTCCACAACAGGAACACCGGATGCAATAGATGATCCCTGCTGATTCACAAGTGAAGAGTTGCTTCCCTTGGAAGTACTGTTTGGGCCCCGAATGGTGGTGAGGGAGGAAGTGTGGGTGCGTGGAGCACTTCCTGTAACCACATGGGTAGGTGCCAATTGGTGGGAAGGGATAAGTGGATGAGGGAGTCATGAAAGGAACTGCCTCTGCAGAAGGCAGAGTGGGGAGGAGAGGGGAATGTAGGTCTGGTGAGGAGATAACATAGTAGGTGGCAGGAATGGCAGAGGATAATATGCTTGACGCAGAGGCTAGTGTACTGATAGGTGAGCACAAGGGAAATCCTAGTCTTTGTTGTGCTTGGGGGTGAAGCATGTAATTGAGATTATGGGGGTGAGGGCTGATCTGATGGTGCTAGAGGGAGAACCATGTTTTTTGAAGGAGTACATCTCGGATGATCTTGCATGGAAAATCTCGTCCTAAAATCAGATGTCACAGAGACAGAGGAATTGCAAGAAAGGAATGGAATCCCTACAGGGGGACAGGGTGTGGAGGTATAGTCAAGGTAGCCTTGAGGCTTTGGTATGAGGGATGAAACTGTATAGTGATCTGATGTCTATGGTGAATATAAGGTGGATGAGTTCACGGAACTGAAAGTCATTGAAGTAATGGTGGATATGTGAAGAATCGCAGATATAGGTGAGGATGGACTGGACTATGGGGGAAAAAATGGAGATGAGGTAAGAGGATACCAGTTGAGTGGAACAGGAGTATGTGGAAACAATGGGTCTACTGAACTATTGGGTTTGTGGATCTAGGGTAGGAGGTAGAACTGGGCATTGCAGGGTTGGAAAACAATGAGGTTGGAGGCCATGTGAAGGAGATGTCTGGAAGTGTTGAGATCAGAGAAAGTGTGTGAAGGTGGTTTGATGAGTTTTAATGGTGTCTTGTTGAAGGGGTAAGTAAGAGGAGATGTCTGAGTTGTCATCTGAATTTGGCCAGATCAAGGTGAGTGCACCAGACCACAACAGCACTACCCTTGTCTGTGGGTTTGATGGTGATCTTGGGATTAACATGGAGAGACTGGAGGGAAAGATGATCTGAGGGGATGAGATTAGAATGAGTGAGGGAAGTGGTGAAATTGAGATGTCTCGGCAACAGTTGGAAATACAAAGACCCAGAGCAGCCAGAAGGCCAGAATGATGTGTCCAGCAGAGGAAGGTTTCAGATTAGAGAAGTAGTCTGTAATGGGAGTGTAGAGAATCCTGAAAAAGAGCATGGAGACAGAGCCAACAGAAGAAGAGTTTGGCATCATGGCATGTGCAGAACTCATTGAGGTGTGGGTGAAAGGAGATGAAAGTGAGGCCCTAACTGAGGACAAGTCATTCCATTTCCATGATGGAAAGGTTGGATGGAATGGTAAAGACCAAGCAGGGGCTGGGGTAGTGGGGTCAATAGGGTGGGGAAGGAGGAGGATAGTTTGGATCAAGAAATGTAAGATATAATGGTTACAAGGGAGGAAGGGATGGGCTGGGGAATTAAGAGCAGGGAAGGGTAGGATGAGAGGGGCCAGAGTGAGAATTTGCAACAGACACTCAATTTTATTTTTCTCAAAGGATTGTGAACATTTGGAATTCTGTTCTTTAAAGGACAGTGGAAGCAGAATAAATGATTTTTTTAAAAGATGTGTGTAAACATATATTTGATGGGTGGGGGAGAGATGAATGATTATCAAGAATACAGAATGGAGATTACAATCAGATCAGCCATGATCTTTTCAAATGGCAGACCTGGCTTGAGCAGTTCGTGCTTGTAATTCATATGAATTACTTGTGGTGTAATGGTCTGATCAGGTGCATATCCATATCTATACATGCCAAGAGAAGCATGTAATTTTTAGGTATCCCTTAAATAATGTTTAAGGCTCTCAAGTATGCATAGTAGAAGTTTCACATCAAGTGAAGGATCCCTCTTCCCAACAATCGCTCCCTTGACACCTACCCCTGTGACTGCAGGAGATACTTCACTATGCCCACACCTCCCCACCCTCCCGCCCATCGCCAATCGAGGCCCCAAATAGTCTTTCCAAGTGAAGCATCTCTTAACTTGTGAATATGCTGGGATCATCTACTGCATCCAGTGCTCCTATTGTGGTCTCCTCTACATCGGCGAGACTAGACACAGATTGGGTGATCGCTTCATTGAGCACCTTGCCTCTGACCACCACAATGGCATGGATTTTCCAGTAACCACCCATTTCAATTCTCTGCCCCATTTCCTTGCTGATGTGCCTGTCCATGGTTTTGTGCACTGCCAGACTGAGGTCACCCAGAAATTCGAATTACAACAATTAATCTTCCTTCAGGTCACCTTCCAACTGAATCGTATTAACATTGACCTCTAATTTCTGTTAGAAACATCTCCACCATCTTCTTCCCCTATTTTATTTCCTCTCACCAGTCCTTCTTGGTTTTGTTCCCTTTCCCTTCTGCCTCCTTTCACAGAGCCAAAATCAATTATCAATTTTCCTTTTATAATATACAATTAACATTTTTTGTCTGCACTCCTCCCCCTCCCATATTCCACAGCCTTTAATTCAGATATGTGACAGATTATGTTATTTTTTATATTGTATATAGATATTCTTTTGGAAGATAAATTGTTTGGGGCTTTTTAGTTAGGTCACACACAGATACTAACATTTCAAAACAGATGTCATTTAAAATGCTGGAGCTCTACTCAAACTAGACAGTTCAGGCTCCAAGTGCATTTGCAAAAACTTTGAAGAATGCCTATAATCACATGCTGTGGAGTAATAGATTATTATTTTATAAAGCAATAGATGAACAAACTCAGATGCCACAGTTTGAGTGCAGTTTACTGTTCTAAGAGGGTCATGTAGTTTTCTCTGAGAGAGAGAGAATTCAATTCTACAGTTCAGCAGCTGGGACTGGAATGTAACAGGCTGACAAGCTTGTGGAAAAACCCCATTTTGAAGGCAGGTTGTGAGTTCTTAGTTCAGCCTGGTCAAAGTCCTTGTGGTCCATACAAGAGGAGATGGCTGGCTGTATAATGTTTCACTTGAAATTAGTGAAACATAAAGGAACTCTGTGGTGACCTGAAGGAAAGAGGTTAACCCTGCAAAACCCTGATAAGTTAAGTTTTTTTGGCAAGACACTGAAGTGGCTGATCAGAAGGAATCAGTTTGTGTCCAACTACCAACAAATCTTTCTCTGAAAACTGACAAGAACCTTCCTGAGCTGTAACCATTTACCTTTCAAGCTCCGAAGCCTGGTGAAGATTCATAAATGCTAAATTCTGTGCACAGTATAAGAATTGCTTGATACTGGTGAATTTGATGGAGTGAGAAGAGAGATTGGACTGTGAATAAAAGAACTTTTCTGAACTTACACATTACATACATGTACGCTTAGTATTAGAAGGAGGTTAAGCTAGGTTAAGTTAAGTTAATAGTAATAAGTTAAAGTTTGATCTTGTTTTCATGTTTAAAGATAATTCAAAGCAACTTTTGTTTAAGTAACCATTTCTATTGTTGCTGGGCTTTGGGGTCCTCTGGGCCCATCACAGATGTCTGTCTTTTTTTTCACTCCTGCCTCGAGGAAGGGCTCAGGCCCGCAACATTCGTAATATATCTTTATCTCCTAAGAATGCTGTGAGACAAGCTGAGTTCCTCTAGTATTTCTGAGTTTTGAGTCAGTAACTGGCTACATCAGAAAGTGAATTGAGGATGTCACTGAGATCAAATGCTTCACAACCAAGGCTAACTGGAAACCATGGTAGGATGCAGGGGTTTGGGAACTTTTCAGAGCTCGTGGTGCTGCCTTCAGGACAGGAGACAAGATGGCATGAAGATTGGCCAGAGGTTGAACAGTTCCATGCAATTTGGAAGGCAAAGCAAGGGTATGCACAGAAGATCCATAAACAGCTGTGCACATGAGGCACATGTGGCAAGGGTTGAAGACCATACAGACAACCTTGTAAGTTAAAGACAATGATGCCATCCTTCCAGACAGACTGAACATCTTCTATGCACGGTTCAATGAGAACAGGTTAACACCAAAGAAAACTCTGTATCCCCCTGATGAATGGGTTCCCTGCTCAACCATGGCCAAGGTGAGGAGAAACTAACCTACTAACCCCCGCAGTCTCTACTATTTCTTAAAAATTTTTTTTTTTTAATTTAATTTATGTACTAAATTTGTATTATTTGTCTCTATGTGTGTGATAGTTGGTTGTCTGCTTACATGTTTTTACACTGAGGATCGGAGTGCCTTGTTTCATCAGGTTGTACTTTTACAATCAGATAATCATACACTTGAACTTGAAATGTGGGGCAGTGTATCATTCTGCACACCTATTCTGGTCTAATTAATAGTTTAATTACTTTCTACACTGAATGTCTAATATTGTAATATGTCCGTACTGTTAACTACCTGGGTGACCCCAATCCATGCCTATATTACATTTGTGGTAGTTTCTTTCATTCTATGGAAACTGAAAGGAACATCCAGAGAGGATTTCTGAAATGAAGTGGAACATCCATTGCACAAAGTCCATCCCACATACATACATTTAATATGCTTGTTTGGTATCCTTTTGAATGCCAGAATTGCAATGGGTCTCAAGTTCAAGTTTATTTGTCATCCAATTGTACCAGGACAACCCGACAAAAAAGCATTTTCCGGTTCACACTGCAAAACAGTCTGTACAGGTACAAACCATGCATATACATAGAACATATCTACTGGTACACATATTAAAAATAAGTATAATTAATAAATAGTAGGTGTCAGAAATAAAACTGGCTTCCCTTTTTATGATTAATCATCACATTTTAACTTAAGTCATTTTAACCTAAATTCTCTATATAACAGTAGGCATGGAGTGTTATTTTAGCAGCCATTCAGAAGTCTCACTGCCTGTAGGAAGAAGCTGTACCTCAGTCTGGTAGTTTGGTTCTTTTTCTGTATCTTTTTCCCAATGGGAGTAGCTGAAATATGATACTTTTGGGGTGGTAGAGTCCTCCCTAATTTTGTCAGTCCTCTAAACAATGATCCCAGTAAATAGCATTGATTATGGGGGAAGGTAACGCCAGTTATTTTATGGTCTGTGGATCAACCTCTGATCCAATGTTCTACAGCATCCATAATAGACAGTGACACAGTTGGCCAGAACAATCTCGCTAGAACTCCTGTAGAAATTTGGCAGAGCAGTGGCTGATAGCCTTGCCCACCTCTTCCTTCAATGGAAGAGCAGTTGCTGTTGCGCCTTCCTGGCAAATGAGGAGATGTCATGTATCCAGGATAAATCACTTCTTAAATGACTCTAATAATGATATTCTCCAATATTGAGCTATTAATGTGTAGTGGATGGTGGTCAACACTGGTCTTCCTGAAGTCCTAAAGTCCACAATCATCATATTGTACCAGTTGAAGTAAATAAAAATAGTGGGGAGATCATGAATCATATAAGGATAACTGAGGAGGTCGTGATGGCAGTGTTAAAAATGATAAATGTGGACAAATCTCCGGGTCCGGACAATGTATTCCCAAGGACACTCAGGGAGTGTCATTGGTCACGGGGGTAGTGCCAGAGGATTAGAGGATGGCTCATGTTGTTTCGCTGTTTAAGAAAGGGTCCAAATGTAAGTCTGGAAATTATAGACCTGTGAGTCTGACATCTGTCGTGGGTAAGTTGATGGAAAGTGTTCTGAGGGATGGCATTTAGAAATATTTGGAAGAACAGTGATTGATAGGTAGTAGTCAGCATGGTTTTGTCAGGGGTAGATCATGCTTAACAAACCTTATAGAGATTTTCAAGGTGGTTACAAAAAAGATTGATGTTGTCTATTTAGACTTTAGTAAAGCTTTTGACAAAGTTCCCCACAGGAGGTTAGGAAAAAAGGTGGAGGCATTAGGTATAAATAAGGAGGTAGTGAAATGGATTCAGCAATGGTTGGATGAGAGGTGTCAGAGAGTAGTGGTAGAAAATTGTTCGTCAAATTGGAGGCCGGTGACTGGTGGAGTTCCTCAGGGATCGGTCCTGGGTCCACTATTGTTTGTTATATATATTAATGATCTGGAAGAAGGGGTGGTAAATTGGATAAGTAAGTTTGCAGATGATACAAAGATTGGTGGTATTGTGGACAGTGAGGAAGATTACTGTAGTTTAAAAAGAGATATAGGAAAGCTAGAGGAGTGGGCTGAGAAATGGTTGATGGAATTTAGTACAGATAAGTGTGAAGTGTTGCATTTTGGAAAGGCAGATCTAAATAGGTCCATGGTAGACAATTGAGGAGTGCAGAGCAACAAAGGGATTTAGGAGTTATGGTAAATTGTACCCTCAAAGTTGATACTCAGGTAGATAGAGTGGTGAAGAAGGCATTTGGAATGTTGGCCTTCATAAATCGGAGTATTGAATTCAAGAGTTGGGATGTTATGATGAAATTGTACAAAGCATTGGTAAGGCCAAGTATGGAATACTGTGTGCAGTTTTGGTCACCAATTATAGGAAAGATATAAACAAAATAAAGAGAGTGCAGAGAAGGTTCACGAGAATATTGACAGGATGTCAGGGTTTGAATTACAGAGATAGGTTGAGCAGCCTGGGGCTTTTTTCTCTGGAGCGTAGAAGATTGAGGGGGGATTTGATGGAGGTGTTCAAGATTTTAAAAGGGACAGAGAGAGTCAACGTGGATAGGCTTTTTCAATTAACAGTGGGTGATATTCAAACCAGAGGCCATGGTTTAAGATTGCAGGGGGAAAATTATAAGGGGAACATGAGGGGAAATTTCTTCATGCAAAGGATGGTTGGGATGTGGAATAAGCTTCCGGCAGAGGTGGTTGAAGCAAGGACGTTATTTACATTTAAGGAAAGACTGGATAATTGCATGGAGGGGAGAGAATTGGAGGGGTATGGACCAGGTGCTGGTCAGTGGGATTAGGAGGGTGGGGATTTGTTCCGGCATGGACTAGTAAGGCCAAACTGGCCTGTTCTGTGCTGTATATGGTTATATGGTTATATCTCATTTGTCTTGTCTACGTTGAGATTCAGGTTGTTATTCTTCCACAGTTTCTCGAGGTTTTTCACCTCTGTATTGTGGCTCATCATTCATTGTTGCTTATGAGGCCAACTATTGTCAAATCATCTTCAAACGATGATTCTGTGTGAGCTAGATCTGACATTGCAGTCGTGGTCAATAGCATGAAGAGGAGTGGGCTGAACTCATAGCCCTGAAGTGCACCAGTGCTCAGCAAGATGGTGTTCAATCTTCTGCTGCGGACCTGGGAAAATTGCAGTCCTTTCATTAGCAAGTCCAGAATCCAGTAACAGAGAAGAGTGTTGAGTACCAATGAGGACAACTTCTCTATGGGCCTCTGGGGTATGATTGCATTAAATGCCAAGCTGAAGTCAATGAACAGCAGCCTGGTATGAGAGACATTGTTTTCCAGGTGGTTTAAGGAGTAATAAATCTGATATAAATTGTAAAGAAAACACTGAAGTAAAATAGCTAATCTGAAAAATAACTGCTTTTCATTTACTCCTGGTCTCCTGTGTATTCATGGGCCCAGTCCATGGACAAAATAAATTCAATGGAGTGAATCCACTTTTTTTTACTTTGGAACAGTTCTTTAACAACATGGGATGAGCTCTTATGACTTTCTTCTCCATCTGGCAGAAAATATTTCAGACATCGAAATTCAATATTTAATTGTTTCAGGCTGATGACAGGAGTACTTTCTCACTACGCACAACAAAAATGTGATGGTCCTATAACTATGCAAGAATGATTCATTCTGTGAACGACCAGCAACATAATGTCACTACAATGCCTCTCTCTGTCTATCAAACAGTCCCAAGACAGCTCACAGATTTCAGCTATTTTTTTTTCTGAGGATTGTCCTTATTTTATTAGCTTCTCCTGTTCATAACAGTTAGTTGACACTATTTTCTAATCTAACCTGAAAGTCTGTGTTGATTTTGCTTTCAATGGAAACATGCAGTAATTGATACAATTAGTTTAAGCACATCTACACCTTTCATTAATACAGGAATGTGAATTCAGATAATGAAGGCAATATGTAGGTTCAATATGGTGGTGTGGGCTACGAACAAGCAAATGACCAGAAGCACACAAAATGTTTTGAAGTGCACCTAAGCAAGCATTTCGGAGAAGATCACAGCCAAACTTAGTAATGTGTCACTGTGAACTTCAGTTCAATTTTGCTGACAATTGCATCTCACTCATGCAAGATAAATGATTGATTGGTCTGACATTAGTTGGTTTCAATTTAATATTTAAAATTAAACTTCAGGGTCAGAATTATAAAAACTGGATATTTATAGCAAGGAGAAAATGATTCAGTTTTTCCTGGAACTTTGTAAGTACAGTATATTCAAACCTCACCTCAGTGTTTGTGTTCTTAACACCAATTATTTATTTGCATTTGTGTTTCAGATGGTGTATTGTTGTTACAGCAGTTTTTGAGGCAAGAATTATCTGGTGTGTTTTTAATTCTTGGGAGCTATGTATTCCAAATTGTGAACAGTAAACCCTCTGAAAGACTGTTCTGATTGGGTAAGTTACAGATTGATAAAAGGTTAGATGCTTTTATCAATAGCCAAGGGACTATATAAATGTTTTTGAAATTCTATGTATTGCCACTATTTTCACTCCGCTTAACTCCCCATGTGATGGCATTGCAAAGTTAAGGAAAAAATACAAATTTCAGATTGTTTCTGCAAGCTAAAATGTTTATCTGTCTTCCCTCTTTTCTCTTTTCTCTTTAATTCCTGAAAGACCTGCTGTACCTTTCCAGGATTTTACAACATGAGTGTTAAGTTGATTGAGGACAAACATTTTAAAAAATCTTTCAGGTTAAATAAATAACATTGCTATTCGGGTGGTTCCTTAAAACCTCACAAAGATAAGCGTATACAGAGCCGTTGTCATACCCACACTCCTGTTCGGCTCCGAATCATGGGTCCTCTACCGGCACCACCTACGGCTCCTAGAACGCTTCCACCAGCGTTGTCTCCGCTCCATCCTCAACATCCATTGGAGCGCTCACACCCCTAACGTCGAGGTACTCGAGATGGCAGAGGTCGACAGCATCGAGTCCACGCTGCTGAAGATCCAGCTGCGCTGGATGGGTCACGTCTCCAGAATGGAGGACCATCGCCTTCCCAAGATCGTATTATATGGCGAGCTCTCCACTGGCCACCGTGACAGAGGTGCACCAAAGAAAAGGTACAAGGACTGCCTAAAGAAATCTCTTGGTGCCTGCCACATTGACCACCGCCAGTGGGCTGATAACGCCTCAAACCGTGCATCTTGGCGCCTCACAGTTTGGCGGGCAGCAGCCTCCTTTGAAGAAGACCGCAGAGCCCACCTCACTGACAAAAGGCAAAGGAGGAAAAACCCAACACCCAACCCCAACCAACCAATTTTCCCTTGCAACCGCTGCAATCGTGTCTGCCTGTCCCGCATCGGACTGGTCAGCCACAAACGAGCCTGCAGCTGACGTGGACTTTTTACCCCCTCCATAAATCTTCGTCCGCGAAGCCAAGCCAAAGAAAAGAAGAATGTAAAAAGTATAAATGATATGCAAATAGAAAAACTTGTATAGCCACTTTCATTAGTGATGGAAAACTAATAATGTATGAATGGCAAATTCATCAGTGAATTATCAATATCTTCCTCTTGAGTGGAGTAAAATGTTTACTTCCTTGAGCTCCAAGTGTTCGTTCAGCAAGAATGGATAAAATTTTGTTGAAGCTAAAATTGTGTCGAATTTATATTCTTCAGTTTTAAATTGATGGTGATATGTTGTGCACTTTATTTCTAGCTCGTGTTTTCCTCTGAGACACAATTGAATTTTTTACTGATAAATTCTAAAGTTAGGAATCATATCATCCACAGATCTACAACTGTCCAAATTAAGCTGATTTATGATCTGGTACTTGTCGGCAGGTGAAAGAAACACACTTTCAGTCAATGCTTTTCATCCCCTCATTTTGAGTGTGTAACAATGTTCTGACTGTGAGTAATGTAGATTCAGGAGCAGCAATATAGTAGTATCAGCCAATCCAACACACCTGCAGTAATGATCTTTTCATGCTTCTGAAGCAGCTAATGAGCCACATGTCCCCCTATAAATTTTGAGTCCAGGAAGCTAGCCACAGAATGGAAAGTAATGGCAGAACATAACTCAATGACAAGGCCACAAGCCAATTTCAGCAAAGGGTAAAGCCTGTGTGGGTCACGTGGTTAAGGAGAGAGGTAGGAAAATTTGCGGCAGAGAAAGATATGTGGAAAATTACAAAGGAAGCTCAAAGCCAAGCAAACTCACATTGGTGTAAAAACAGAAAATGCTGGAAGTTCTTAGTAGTCCAGCCAGCACCTGGAGGGGGAAAAGGTTACAGAGAAATAAATATCAGAATGAGATTACTCTGTGATCTGGCATAGACTTCACACCCTCCTTGCTTCTCATGAGGAAATACAAAAAAACATGAAATACCATCAGAGGACATCTCATATTGAAGAGCCCTTAATCTGTGACTAACTTTCTGTCGATGCTACCTGATTCACTGCATATTTTCAAGCTGTTCTGTTTTTAATTATGATTCCTAACATTGGCATTTTTAAAAAAAGATCAAACAAGTTCCCATTTTGTCGGCTGGTCCAGAAAATAAGGGCACATGGGGTCATTTGACCAACTGCATCTAGAACAGGCTTCATGATAAGAGGAGGGTGGTGGGGCGGGGGCGGGGAAGGTGATATCGCCTCAAACCGTACATCTTGGCGCCTCACAGTTCGGCGGGCAGCAACCTCCTTTGAAGAAGACCGCAGAGCCCACCTCACTGACAAAAGACAAAGGAGGAAAAACCCAACACCCAACCCCAACCAACCAATTTTCCCCTGCAACCGCTGTAACTGTGTCTGCCTGTCCCACATTGGACTTGTCAGCCACAAACGAGCCTGCAGCTGACGTGGACATTTACCCCCTCCATAAATCTTCGTCCGTGAAGCCAAGCCAAAGAAGAAAGAAGAGTAGGTTTTGTTTTTTTTTCTGACTGGAGCCAGTGTTGTAACTCAAGGTTATTTGTGTTTTTGTCATGAGTTGGATAAGAATGTCTGTGGTCTGATCAGTATGTTTGCTGATCATGCAAAGATTTATGGAGCTGTTGATAGTGAGAAAGATTGTTTAAGGATATAGAGAGGCATGGATCAGGGGAATGTTGGGTACAGCAGTGACAGATGGAACTGAATACAGAGACGTGTGAAGTAATCTATTACTAATATTGACTTTTCTTTTTTCTTCTTCTTCTTTTCTTTGGCTTGGCTTTGTGGATGAAGATTTATGGAGGGGTATGTCCACGTCTGCTGCAGGCTCGTTGGTGACTGACAAGTCCGATGCAGGACAGGCAGGCACGGTTGAAGCTGTTGCAAGGGAAAATTGGTGGGTTGGAGTTGGGAGTTGGGTTTTTCCTCCTTTGTCTTTTGTCGGTGAGGTGGGCTCTGCGGTCTTCTTCAAAGGAGGTTGCAGCCCGCCGAACTGTGAGGCACCAAGATGCACGGTTGGAGGCAATATGTGGCAGGCACCAAGAGATTTCTTTATTTGCAATAAACAGCAGGGACCTTACAAGCACTGATGTTAATGGAGTACTTTGTAGTGCAAGTTCATTGTTCCCTGAAAATGGTGACACAGGTGGCAAGAGTTGTGAAGGAGGCATTTTAACTTGTTTGCCTTAAAGAGAAGCTTGAGAGACTTAACAGATCAGTTCACATCCTTGGACAAAAATAATCAATGTTTCTGGTCAGAATCTTATAAAAAATATTCACTGTCTTTTTCTCTTTATGAATACTGCCTGACTCATTGAGTCTTTGCAGATTAGTTTGTTTATTCAATGTTCCAGCAATTATTGAGTTTGGGTCTTTTGGTTGCTTGACTTCAGAGGCAGGGGTATTGAACACGAGCTGGGTCTTCACGTAGCAGCTGTGTAAGGCAATAGCGAAGCTATACTTAGAAAATTGTATGTAGTTCCAGTTATCATACTATAGAAAGGATGTAACAGTGTGTGAAGGAGTGTAGAAAAGAATACCCAGGCCATTGTCTGGACTGGATGACTTAACTTACAAGGAAAGATTGAACAGACTGGAATTGTTCTCAATGAACAGGAGGCTGAGAGGTGATTTTGAAGGGTTTATAAAATTATGAACGTCATAGATAGGGTGAATAGTTACAGTCTTTTTCCAAAGTTAAGGAAGCTTAAAATGAGATGACACAGTTTTAAGATGAGAATGGAAATACTTAAAGGAGATATGGCGAGTATGTTTTTACAGAGACAGTTTTAGGTCCATGGAACAAGCTCTCAAGCGAGATGGTCGGTGTAGGTACAATCACAGAATTTTAAAAAGTGTTCAGATGGGTACATAGATAGGAAAAGTATAGAGAGATCAAGGATGAATGGAGGATAATGAGATTAGCATGGACAAGTCAGGCTGAAAGACCTGCTGTATCTATGCTGTATTTCTCTAGAGCCCGACACTTAACTGACAGTTGAAAATTTATACTTTAATTATTATAATTACCATTCAATCAGACATATTTTAAAAAAAATACATTCACAGGATCTGAGCACATGTTGGAATCCTCTGAATGGAGTGCCTTTTGGGACATTTTACACAATGTTATGAGTCAATTGGTACAAGCAATTTATAGATCAGATTAGGGAAAGTCAAAAGATATTCCTCACCAGAAGACAATCATGACCGTTTGGTCTTTTCTTAATCATCAGTACTGAAATTAACTGACAAATTTTTAATTATTTGATTTTAAGATCTCCTCTAATTTCTCCATCAAATGTCCAGGCCTCTGGATGCAATCTACTGCCTTAACGGATACATAGATTTAACAAATTCAGTAAATGTAAAGCAGAAGGATTTTTGTGAACATGAGGCAAAGTATCTGTGAAACTATATCTGCTAAAATGCACTTTGAATAAACTGTACAGAAAGTGGGAAGTTAACAGTCTGTACCAAGTAAGGTGTTGAAATGAAATTAGCAGGGTTATGCAAAACACATTTGGTGTGTTATGGAGTAGAAATAAACACATTTTAAGTTGGAAATTCAGGAAAACAAATCATTCTGTCTTAAACATGAGTGTTTGTAATGTTTAATATATGAAACTAAAGGAAATATGCATAAAAGGCACTCATGCGCTATTTGAAAATAAGTGTCCCATAAAGCACTTTGAATAAGTCTGTTATGGATATACAGTATTATGGTATTATTCAATCCACCATGTTTGTACCAGCCCTCTATAGATGTGCTGCTTGATCAACTCTCCATTTTTATTAACTCAAATTTAACATATATCTCTTTTTTTTAATTACCTTATTTCCATTGAAAGTTTATTTTAAAGCTATTTATAACACCCTTTGAAACAATAAATTCCAGAACAGAATGTTTCATATAGTGAAAAACAATGTTTTTCTTTTTTTTATTGAAGTGGTCTTCAAATCTTCAGTTTGTGTGTCTTATTTGAAATTTTTCAAGCCGACTTTATATTTATTTGTTAGTCTATAGTTAAGAAAATAATAGTTAAGAAGAGCTGTCAGATTCAACTGAAACAAAAATCTTTACTTAAATTGCCAATCAATTTACATCAGTTGAAAATCAATGGTTCTTTCAATGCAAAACCATCATCTTCCTAACTGTGGCAAACTCCAGATGAGCAGCAGACCAGCGCAGGGCACCAACAGGGAGAACACCCACCATTGAGAAGGAGAAGCATAAGGGATAACCCTACGGGATGATGACCATGACAGCAGACCAATGAGAGGATCAGTGGTTAAACAAGTGGCATTACATTCTCAACAATAAAAAAAATTTGGAATTCATGCTGTGGAAATATGCAAAACATTACATTTAATTTTACATATCAAATTTTGTATGTTGATTCTCCAAATTCTGCTCCCTTTAGGTTGCACCAGATTGCTGATTTAATGTGTTTTACAACATAAATATGTCTTGGTACAGGTCATGAAAAGTGAATGAAATTTAATGAGCACTTTACAAAGACTGAACATGATGGAAATACTCAGCTGCTCGGACTACATCCATGGGGAGGAAGAGAAACAGAAAATTATTAATGATAAAGCACATAAGAGGCATAAGCGAGGAGAGAAGAAGAGAATACAACTGCAAAACAGGTTGGATTAAATGACAAAATTACTGAGAGTGCAAGGTAAATGAAGGTGGTAATGAAACAAAGTGAAGGAGAAGGAAGGTTATGTTACAACTCTACAAGGTGTGGTGAGACCATACTTGGAATATTGTGCATGGTTTTTGACTCCGAACTCCAAAGTAGAATATACTTAAATTGGAAGGATACTGAAAAGATTAATGTGAATGCTGCCTGGAATGGTAGACTTAAATTAAGAAGTGGTTGGATAGCTGGGCCTTTTCTTCTTGGAAACTAAGTGGGGGGGGGGGGGGGGGGAATCCATAACATAGATAAATTTAATAGTCATTGGCTTTTTCCAAAGGTAGAGGAATCTAAAACTATGGATTCAAGGTGAAAGGGGGGCAAATTCAAAAAGAACCTGAGGGGCAACTTCTTCAAACAGTGAGTGGTGAGGACATAGTATGAGTTTCTTGGGGAAATGGAAGAAGTGCGGAAATTGTAATGTTAAAAATACATTTAGAAAGCTACATAAATAGGAAAGGTTCAGTTGGAAAGTTCAAACACAGGCAAATAGGACTGTTTTCCTGCTATTTATGATTAAGTAAGAGTACTGGGAAGGAAGGAAGGAGAAGCAGCTGATTTATTAAGCAGGTTCTTAGGAGGTTCAGATCCTCTTGTACATTTTGTGGAATCTTTTAACTATATATAAAAAAATCTCTACTGGAGGTTCTGTGAAAGAACTCCCAGTAGAGTCCCAAGGCTCGTTAGGTAGTCCAGCACCTCTTTTTGCCCCAAAGTTAAAAGGCTACTTTATTTTTTGGGACCATCCATATCATTCAGAGTGGCAATGACTTCTGGTAGATTGTCCAATAGATTTGTTGCAGGAACAAGGCATCTGAGTGAGAAAAAAACATTAGTGCTTGGAGTGAGATCTCAGAAGCTACAATTGTTTTTTTTTTCTTGGAGCAGAATTAGTTAAATTGGAAATTTAATATAGCAATGTCCAAAACAATGAAGAACAAGTGAATCTGATTTAAGATGATTGGCAGAAGATTTGGGAAGAAGGTCAGCAGAGATTGCTTAATGGAATTCTATTGTTTTAATCTTGAATGCTTCAGGAGGGGAGAGCAGATTCACCAGTAATATCAAAGGGAAATTGAATGTATTCTTAGAAGGGGAGTGGGACTAACACAGACATGATGGGGTGAACAGCCTCCTCTTTTTTGTATCATTCGACTATTTAGTAAAGAATACATTCATGTAGTTAAAGAAGCTAATACTTTAATGCATACCATTAAATGAAATGGAAAGGATTTCATTCCCTTGATGTCCTATTAATATATAACTACAGGCACGGGTTTCTACAGCAGGTGCCTCATAAACAGAAATCCTTCATCTTGTCTTCATATGCTGGTACTCTGATGTCCCTGAACTCATTCAAAATGAACAATAAAATAATGCCTGGCTTCTTGGTGACAAGGGTAGCCAATTCTCCTGCAGCCACTGAATGTTGAAAAGAAACATTGGTGAAGTGTCGGCAGGCTACACAGAAGCTCAAATCTACACTTAAAATTCAAATCAAATAGGCCATCAACATGTTGCAGGGAAGTTTTACGTGTCTCTCTATTGTATTCCCAGAACTATGTCTTGAATTGTGATGATCTGCTCTGTGCTTCATCATTTACTTCAGAGGAACCCAAAGGAGAATAAAGCACCTGCAGCTGAACTACTGAGACCAAGGAATGTGGACAGGAAGAGGCTTTAGGGCCTTAAACAGCAGCCACAACAGAATTTGATGACAGATGCATTCAGGACACATATGGTACAGCATAATCTAAATCTTGTTTCACCACTTCTGTAATATTCTAATTTTCCTCAGAAATCTTTCCGGAGACAGTTTATGCCATTGAAAACAGGGTCATATCAAATCTGAAGACGACAATGTATTGTTCCAATTTTTCACTTGGATTAATTATAAACATGATCCATATCTCCCAAAATCAAGAATTCCGAAAGATGTCCAAGTTTAAAAAGTTTGAAGGGAACATTTCACTTTAAAGCACATTGCTCCCCCATTTATAAATAACATTTTTCAATGCAGTCTGTAGGTGCAAGATCTGCAACGTGTAAAAAATTACCATGACAAGATGGAAGAACCTGATCATTTGCAGATTATATAATGGCAGATGGTTATATACTCTGATGACTATACTTTCAGTAACAGTAAAATAAATAGAGCTAAATGATCGGAGGCGAGTATAACCGTGACCTGTTTTGTAAAATAAATGCAAACCCTAGAAAAATCTGTGGTCTGTAGGTCCACGACCAAGATTATGGTGGCTGTGCTAGGCAGCATGTCACAAGGGGTGCAAACTCCAGAAGAGCAGCAGACCAGCGCAGGGCACCAACAGGGAGAACACCCACCATTGAGAAGGAGAAGCATAGGGGATAACCCTACGGGATGATGACCATGACAGCAGACCAATGAGAGGATCAGTGGCTGAAGGACCCACGCAGGCTCTGAGCTAATGGGATCTTGCAGTCAAAAGATGTGCCCAGGCCGCAGGCTGCTTGCTGCTCATAGAAAATAGATATCGGAACTTGGATTTGAGAGGGTGCTGAGGGAAAGGAATGGCTCCAAATGGGCATCGGGAGTTGGAGGCTTCTTGGTTGTATTGGAAGTTTGGGCTTGGAGCTTAGGTTGTCAACGGTTTGAACAGGGGTCTGTGTGGCCACAGAGGCTGCGGGAGTGCTAGCAGTAAATCCACGGACACTTGATGTCTCTAAAGTGACTCTCTTTAGCTTCTCTTTCTCTTAGTTAGGGGTGCCGGGCAATATCATGGTGACTCTTGGTTTGCCTAATGGCAGGAAAAGGTTGAGTATATTATATATATTACAATGTTTTATATTATAAAGTGACAATACAAAGAATTTAGAATCTTGAAAATGGCATGTTGGCCTTCATCACCAAAGAGATTAAATTTGAGACCAGGAAGGTTCTGCTGCAAGTGAACCTTGAGCCTTGAGGAAGTGGAAAAAATAAGAGACCAAGTTCAGAAAATCTGACTGAAAGAAATCATTCAATCATCCTCAAATGAGTCATGCCAGCCCTGAAACAAAACAGATAACTGCAATGGTATGTTTAAACCCTTCCTAGCATTTGACACATACAGTGTTACATCATTGTTCACAGAATTGCCGGTTCTATCTTCACCCACACCACATGGAGGTCATGACTCAGCACCGTGACCATGATGGAATGGTCTTGCTCACACTGGGTGCACATTACATTAGTTTGTTACCTTTTTTTACTTTATAAAGTAATATCTGGAGAACTAAGTGTCCTGTTTCAGAGCTCAGTGAATAAGGCTCGTATATTTCCCAATGTTCACAAAGCGCGCTCAAACGAAGTGGGAATACTTTGTTCAGCATTTAATAGCTGAGTTACTGAATCCAGGGGTGTACCAGTATTGAGACTGCTGAAGAATTACAGGAGGCATCATTAAGGCCATGGTTCTGATGGGGTCAGGGACTTTGGGGTTTGCCAGGAGTACTGGTTTCCTGCAGATGCATGCGGAGCTTGTTTTCATTCATATGTTTGCCCTTAATTATAAAGACATTTCATTTAAGGAAAGCAAAGATTTCAATTTCCTCAATATGTAGCTGAGACTGGATTGTGTGAAACAAGGATATGAGAGGCAGCACCTCTGGACATTTTTCAGCCCTTATCCTCTTGGGAAGTATTCGGAGACAGTTGTGACTATATTACATCAGCTTCGGGGTGTTGCAAACGATGAACTCTCAGCTCCATGAGATGGGATCACCAAACTAAAAAAAAAAGCAGTCATTGTCAAAGGAAGAGCAGAGATTCAGAAAATGGGGTCCATGAAAAAGAGGCTGAAAATCAATCAAGTTCAGGAGGAAGAAGAGAGATATAGGTGATAGTCGAAGGGAGAGATTTGTTCCTGTTCAGATTTTGTCTGATTTTGTGATACTTTGCAAGGGACTTAATTTTGTATTAGTGCTAAAAGATTTTACTGCATGATAGCATAAGAAATAAAAATAATGCGATCACACTCATTCTTCCAACCCATTCCATTTAACCTCACTGCATAAGACAAACCTGCCACCCTAAAAATCAATCTGGTGAATTTATGTAGTCCTTCCTCATCACAAGTCAATCCTTCCTTGAGAAGGGAGAACAGTATTTCATTTGCAGTCTCACCAGGGATATAAGTAATTGTGAGAAGACACGTCAGCTCTATCAAAATCAAAGCTAACATAGCATTTGTCTTCAGAACTCCTTGCTATATATGCACATTAACTTTCAGCAATATGTGTACAATGACAACCAGATCCCTCTAAAACTACATTAAAAAATAGGCTCCGTAATTTCATGGAAATGATGTTTGAGTCATAATCATAAAGTTACACATTGGAAACACACCTACCGGTTCAACTCATCAATACCAACTAAATTGCCCTCTTGAGTTGGTCCATTTGCCTACATTTAGCCCATATCCTTCAAAACTTTCCCGATCCAATGTTGCAATCACTTCCTCTGGCACATTGTTCCATCCACCCACCACTCTCTCCACGAAAATGTTGAACCTTCGATCCCCTTTAACTCTTTTCCCTCTTAACTTAAGCCTGTGTTTCTCCTGACCCTGGGGGGAATAAAATGGTAACCACCCACCTTATTTATTCCCCTTGTCATTTATAAACTTCTATAAGGTCACCCTCAGTTTCCTTTCATCTATGGAGATCAGTTCCCGGACAGGAATAGAGATGTGACAATTTTACCAGATATTTACCCTCTATCATGAGGATGAAGAACTAACACTGTGCAAGAAAATAATCTCCCCCTGTTTATTCTTTTCTCCATATGTGATAGAACTTTTATTTGAAAATTGGGCATGATCTTTTCCTGAATGACAAAATAACAGAACTGATTTGATACTGATAATTTTCTTTTGGGAAAATGTTTATTTCCTGTGATCATACAGAATATGCTGCAACCTTACTAATGTAGTGTTCTGATGACACAAAAGGTTCTAGATGCTGAAATCCACAGCAAGACACAAACTTCTGGAGGAACTCAGCAGGTCAAGAAGCATTTGAATGTGGGGAAAGGAGTTGCCAATATTTTAGTTCAAGATGCTACAACAGGACTGAAAAACTGGAGATGGAAGGTAGCTGGGACAAAGAGGCCAGTCAGTGATAGATGGGCTGTGAGGAATGATGGGCAGAAGGAGCTAGATGGGGAATGAAGAGGCAGAGATGGGAGACTGGAGTAGGTGGGTTATAAGAGAAAAAAGGCAATGGAGTAATGTTAAGGGTGGGTGAAGTTGGAAACAGCTGTTGAAGGGTGATAAGTGGGGACAAAGGATGCAAGAGCTCAAATCAAATGTAAAGAAGGTGATAATGGGAACCATTAAGGAAGAGATGAGGTGCAGTTGGAACCAGATTGGGGAATGCTAGGATGCCCTAAACAGGGCAAACCAATCATCGGCAGGAGTGGGTGTTACTGGTTCTCTGGACTTGAGCCTTCAATCAAATAATCCATTCACACATATGTGTGGTGGTTTGAGAGAGGTCCCTCAGGACCAAGAGGATTGTAAATGCTGTAAATAATTTTCTAAATGTAAATAAAAAGGTTCATTCTTTGGATTTGAGGAACACTGGTGTCTGTTGTTTCTCTCTGGGTCTAACATGGTGGAAGCTTGTATTCTACACAATGTGTGCACAGCACAAACATTTGGCACATTTACAAGAGAGAAGGGGATATCCAATGCATAATAGGTGGTTGGAACCAGGACGGAAAGGGCTGAAATGGCTAATAAGGCCTGAAAAAGTGGTATGGGAAAGGAAACATTAATGGAAAACCTGGAGTGAATCAGCTGAAAAGAGAGGGTAACATTTGAGGTAAAGGTGATCTGAAACTGGAAAATACAATTTTCATACCACTGAGGTGTCCTGCTATTTAAGGGAACATTAGGGAGAACTTCCTCATGCAGAGAATGTTGGAATCATGGAACGAGCTGCCAGCTGATTTGGTCAGTGCAGACTCAATTTTAACATTTAAGAAAAATTTGATCAAGTACATGGATGGGAGGCATATGCAGGGATAAGGTCCAGGTGCAGGTCAGTAGGACAAAGCAGACTAATAGGTTGTCACAGATTAGAAGGGTCAGAGTTCCTATGGTTCTATGGTGACCCTACATTGGTCAGTTTAACATATCCATTTGATCATCCATGGCCTAAATATGACATTTCAAACTTTAGGTCTTGACTATTTTTTGTAAGGCTTTCGCGAAAGATATTTTTTCCTGTTTGTTTGAAATCGTGACAGCAAAACTCTGGAAAAGTAAGCTTGGAATTTTTCAGACACAAAAGGATTTCATGACTGATTGCGAATGCTTATTCTGTCTGTTACATTGCACCTTAAAGGATCAGATTTCATGTGCAGCCACAGCTATTAAATTCACTTCCATTGGAAGAACTCTGCCATGTGTTTATTTTTCAAGATTTTACTCTTATATGTGCATTGGCATCTTTGTGTTTAATATATTCTTGCACCCAGTAGATCTCTGCAATGAAACAGGCAGTTTGCGGCTGGCAAACTGCTTCATTCATCTTTTGAAATCATTAAACATCATTTTGCATTGGAGAGGGTTCCTTGGCTCCCCACTGCATCTGTCTCCTTCTTGCCCTACTCTAAGTTTGTAGCTCTCTTATCATCCAATTTCACTTTTGCATGTTAAATTTGACTTTACTCAAAGGTGTACACATTGCTCATCTCACAGGTTAAATTTTTCAGTCTTTGCCCTCTCCTGTTTCTGTTTTAATAAGGTTGAGCTCAAAGTAGCACACCTTTGCCCACTGAAGTAGCAGCAAAAGCAAAATACTGAAGATGCTGGAAAGTAGAAATAAAGGCAGTCAATGCTGGGGATACTCATCTAGTCAGGAAGCATCTGTGAGAAGAGAAACAAATTCAGGTTCCTGTTGTTGGTCTCTTAACAACTGAGAACAAAGTTAAAAGTAAAACAAGTTTTATATTATGAAGAAAACTGTGAATGAGGAGAGGGCACCGAGAGAGCTAAAAGAATAGACTGGCAATCAGAAGAGATTGAAAGAAACAAAAGGTCATGGCGATGGCTGGAAGAAATATACTCAAGTTATGGCTGGGGAAGGAGAACTGAACAGGAAACAACAAATGAAATCTAAAATACCAGAGTATAAAATTAGAAAAAAACGGAATGGTGGTAAATGTAAAGGTATAAAAATGGAATGCTGATTATTTGAAATTGTTGGGTTCATGATTTAGTCATAAAGAGTGTCTTGTGCCCCGTTGGAAGATGCGGCGAGCTTACATAGCTTTTCTTTGCAACAGTGTGAAAGGCCAAAGGTAGAGAAGTCAGGATGTAGTGAAGTTGAGAATTAACATTAAAGGGAATTAAAAGCTCAGGGAAACTCTTGCAAGGCTGAACTCTACATCTCCACTTACATTTTTTGGCCAAATATGGTGTTCCTACAGGCAAACAGTATGTGAACTTTTATCTGCACTCATTTCCGTTTCTGTACTGAGCAACTTTGTGACTATTTCACGCATCTGTGATGCTCCTTTTCATCTGGAACTATTAGAATCTTTGTATTTCAATCTCTTTTGATCTCCATTCTATTAGAGAATCTTAAAAATACATTATGGCACAGAAAGAGGCCATTCAGTCCATTAGGTCAGTGCCAATTGTAAAAGGGTTGCTTAGCCTAATCCCATCTTCCAGCATTGGCCTGTGACTCTAGTTCATGACTTTTCAGGTAAATGTTGAAATATTTCATCAACATAGATGGAGAAAATGCTGGAAATACTCATCAAGCAGCATCTGTGGAAAGAGAAACCGAGTTATTTGTTCAGGTTGTAGACTGAGTAAGAACTGGAAAAAGAGAGATGCATATAGTAGTTTTATATTGCAGAAAATATGGCAGGAGGAATGAATCAGTCAAAAGGAATATATTTGATACGGTGAAACCAATGTTGCCATTTTAGTGGTGGCCAGATGAAATGGGTTAATGGGAGCAGCTGAAGAGTGATAATGGAGACAAAATATTTCTAACGTGTTGTTAATAACAGGACAGTGGGAGATGTGCAACTGGTCAGATTGTATGTTTGCAGAGAGGAAAAACTAAGCGAAAATCTCATATAGATGACTTACAGCAGAAAGTGAAGGAGTGAGTTTCCTGACAGAAAATGAACTTCTGTTCCATCAGCTTGAATAGGAACTTGTAAAACAGTGCAGGGGAGAAAAAAAATCATAAGGCCTCTTATCAAACTACTGAGCCCATCAACGATCTGTTTCCAAAGACAATTCGTCTTTCATTCACATTATTTTCAAGCAATAATGATTGAACATTTATCTGAAGAAAATTAATAAAAAGAAAGCAACATCTTGGATGGCCCTGAGTAGAATTGTGAATAACTATTTTGATTTTTCCCTTTCATTTAATCTTGAAGTCTTGAAAGCTTGGAAAGGGCTGTGTTGTTACACCCATTGTCACTCAACACTAACGAGATTTTAAATTGCCAGGTGAACACTGGAGAAAGAAATTCCATAACAAATTTCAAACAGCAGTAATAATGAATAGTACTGAATTTCATCTCTATGCTTTTAAATATTATGTTTGCATCTGTAGTCTTCTATACCCTATGGTACCCGAATGACTTGAGTTTTAATACATCAAAGAGAAGCACCTTCAAACACCAATGCAGAAGACTTTGAAGTGTTCCTTTCACTGTGCCTTTTATTCAGGGAAATGTTACACAGTGGTGCATAGCAGCTTATATAAAAGTACTGTTCATCAATTTCTGACTTTTAAGCCCCATTCCCTAAGGTTTCATTTGGTGATTGAAAGTCACATGATTTTGGCTTATTCACCTTTGAGTCAGAGAAGCTAGTTGACAACACTATAATGGGTTTCTGGGAAGGTATGAATATGTCAAGCAGGGAAGGGTCTCTGGCTTTTCCTCAGAACAAGAGTCCATGCTGCTAAGTGTTGAGCTGTCAAGTAAGCATGAAGTACAATGATGAATCTAAAAATATTCTAGCAAATGTCACACTCTGTGGTACATCATTACCCATGCCTGCATTCATCAGTTGCACACAACGTTAATGCATTTTGCATTTCAATTATACACTATAGAGACCAAATAAACAAAGAGTTTAATAAATATTCCTGCATCTGGTTCTAGATACAAGTTTACAACATATCATCACATTTCGCATTTTTTAAAATATATATTGAATAAAGAAAATAATTTATTTTTAGTCTGGAGATTGCAGAATTCTAAATCTCTTACAATCTGGTGATAATTTACGACTGTTGATTAAAAGAAAAACTGAAGATAAATAGTGAGAGGAGGAAAGATTGCAAATGTTTTAGCAGAATTTTTTTAATGCATTTGATATATTTTTACATTTGAGGAATGTGAGAAACCTAAGTTGTATCATAATTTATAATGGAAGAATGAAGTTGGTATTATGGAAGCAAAATGTTAATCAAAATATAAAAAAGAAAATTGCTTCAGAGCTTCATTTTTAATAGTTAAGTTGTGTCTAAATAGAAAGGGTAAAACCTTTTGCTTCACATTGCTGTACCCAGTCTTCTTGCTGATTGTGTGCTCAATTACCAGGAGAGTTAACATTAGATCAATCATATTTATGCAGAAATATGCAACCTGCCTTTCAGATAAGATGCAGCTATGACCAAGTTCGGGTGCTTTACTTCCTTAATCTGAGGTAAGCAGCAATATGACAAAAAAAAAGGTTAGAGGATTCAAAACTGCTTGCATCTTACTGCAAAGCAATTATATCCCTGTACTCCTTTACTCAATGAGACAACATGAACATCTATGGCAATGCCTGTATTTATTTTCCATTTTTAATTACTCTGACTTGAAGAAGCTGTTAAATGTCATAACATTTTTCTGTCTCTTCAAATGGTCAGCATAGAGGCATAAACAGGCCAAAACCTGAAAGGTCTGTGAATGTATTTCCTGAAATTGATAATCAATTAGCCATAAGCACAGAGCCAGAGTTATACTGGACACAGTTTGGTCCATTGTGCTTGTGTCAATCATATTGGCATGCATGCAAATCCCATTTGTCCTCATCAGGCCCATGTCCTTCTACACCCAAATTGACTATTCAAGTGTCTGTAAAATGCCCTTTTAACAAAGTTATTTTATCTGCTTCAACCACAGTGAATTTTAAATATCAATCATTCTTTGTGAAAAAAATATGTATCCATTATGTCCCCATGGGAAAATAGTCTATCTATTACATCTTTGTTTCATAATTTTAAGTATTGCCATTAATCACCCCTCAACCTCCTTCACTCCAGGGAGAACAAGACCACTCTATCCAATCACTTCCCATAACTGAAATCCTTCAATCCAAGTAACATCATGGTGAAGCTCCTCTGCATTTTCTCTCGTAAAACAACATCCTTCCTTTGAGTTAAAGAAGGTCTGCAGGTGTCGAGTCAAATGCAATGCACAAAAGTATTGAAGAAATTTAGTAGGTCAGGCACCATTGAGAGCAAGTAAAGGGAACCAACATTTCCTGTGCCCTTGACAAAGGGCTCAAGCCCTAAACATTGGTTACCCTTTACTTCCTGTAGATGGTGTGAGACCAGTGGAGTTTCTCCAGCACTTTTGGGTTTAGCAACCTTCCTTCAGTTAGTTGAACAGAATTTTACACAATACTTTGTGTGATTTAACCAATGTTTTGTAAAATTGCAACGTAACCTCCCAAATTTTATATTCTATTAAGCAAGTGTCCCGTAAGCCTTTTTCACCACCCTCTCTCCTGTGTTGTCATTTTCTGGGAAAGATAGACTTGAATACCAAAGTCCCTCTGTTCATCCACATTCCTTTGTGCCCCACCATTTACTATGAGTCCTACCCAATGTAGGTTCCCAAAATTTATCACCTCAATGCTTATAATTAAATTCAATCCATCAATCATTTGCCCAAAGTTTGCTATAATCTCTGCTCTGCTGTAGTCTTAGATAATCTTCCTTGCTGTCCATAACACCACCATTTTATTCTATCAGAGCTATCTTTCTTAGCATGTTGTCCTCTCCCCATCACATCTCAGCTTCTTTCTCTTCTACCTCCCACCTGACTCCACCTATTATCTCTTTCCTGTTAGCCTGTGTACCTCCACCTTCCCCTTTGTCTCTGCTCCCCACTACATTTTTATTCAGGTGTCTGTGATGAAGTGCTCAGAGCCAAAACACAACTACCTTTTACTTTCTATGGATGTTGCATGATCTGCTGAGTTTCTTTAGCAGTTTTGTGTACGCTCATTTGCAGATTATATAATGGCAGATGGTTATATGCTCCACCAACTCCATTATCATTCCTGCTACATTGACATCCAAGTCAGTAATATATATCATAGATAGTGAGAATTCCTGTTGTACACCACTGACCACAGACTTTGAATCAGTTTTTGTTTGATAGTTACCAATACTGTATTATTTTTCTTCCAAACTCTAGATCCATTTAGCTCCTTGAATTTAAATTTCCAGCAATAAAAGAGGGATTGAATTTCACAACTGACTGTCCATGTTTGAGACTTGACTGTTAGTCTAGTAACTAGTTTCACAGATCCAGAGATCCTGCAGTGGAGTTTGCATGTTCTTACTGAGACCATGCAAGTTTCCCTTAGTTGCCTTGATTTCCTCCCAACAGTCAAAGGCATGTTGACCTTGTAAATTGATCCTAACATAGATGAATGGAAGGTGAATTGGGAGGGAAATGGAGATAAATTTTGGGGGGATATAAAAGAACAAACTGAATTGGTGTGATGAGTGCTTGATAAGTGTTATTTCCATACTAGTATTTCCATTGAACTATGATTTTTTTTTAACTGCTATGTTACTGTAACTAGGATTCCAGAAATCGTATACAACTGTGGATCAGAACCTCTGTAAAATATTTCTAACTGAACGTAGCTCTCTCCTGCAATTTAAGAATTTAAGTTTAGTGCAAATATCTCTAAACACCAGATGGAGCCACACCCAATAGAATGTCATTTCGCTGTAAATGAAATCTCTAGTTTTCCTTACTCCAGGGGCAGTTTCATATGATCTATTTCTGTGATATCGTCCATTTTTTCATGTTTTATCATGAAAATAGGAATGCAACTAAGCATGCATTGTAATCTCAGACACACAATCTTAACCTTTTGTCAGATATCTTAAATTAAACTGCTTCATTTCTACATGACTGGATGAAAAAGGATATTGTTTCATGTATGAATGACATGAACTTAACTGACAGCATCATGTGCCAGAATGTTGAGTACTATTACGCTGAACACTGACACACATCAAGGATGTGTGCTCAGCCTGCTTCTATTCAAAGTACTGACCCATGGCTGCTTCGCCAGATCCAGCTACAACAGTTGCAATTTGCGTTTGCAGATGACACAACAGAAGTTGGCCTCATTGGCAACAACAATGAATCGCCTGCAGAGAAAAGTTGAAAAATATCTCGGTTGGTCAGTGTGAGCAGTCACTTTGGTTGTTCAACATTCTCACTGTCCGTGGGAAAAAGCTATTTCTCAGCTGGATGATATGGTGTGAGAGTAACAACCTGAGTCTCAACATGGATAAAGTGAAGGAGATGATCATAGACATCAGGAGGACTAGGAACAACCGCTCTCCAGTACACATTAACAACACTGTAGTGGAGAGAGTGGTGAACACCAATTTCCTTAGAGTTAATTTGATGAGTGACCTATCGTGGACACACAGCGTCTCTTCACTTGTCAGGAAGGTGCAAAAGCAACTGCACTTCTTGAGAGGGCTGAAGCGGGCAAGGGTACCGGTTATGTAAACCTTCTTCCAGAGCTTAATCGACAGTGTCCTGGCCAGCTGCATCATAGTATGGTACAGTTGCTGCAGAATATTGGATCAGACATCGATCCATAAGACCATAAGAGCAGCAGAGAGGATCACTGGAGTCCCCCTAACCCCCATTGATGTCACCTACAGGGATAATTGTCTGAGGAGGGCGTGCCAAATCATTGATGACCCCTTCAATGCTACACACAACATCTTTCAGCTGCTCCCATCGAGAAAGAGATATGGGAGTATCAGAGCCAGCACCACCTGGCTGAGAAATGGCTTCTTCCCACGGGCAGTGAGAATGTTGAATGACCAAAGTGACTGCTCACACTGACCATGCGAGTCTCTCATATTAATGAAACAACTATTTTTCATTTATTGTATATATGAATACTTGTCTTGCATATGTATTGTGTGATTACATGTGTGTTATGTCTGGTTGTGTCTGTGTACTTTAAACTGAGGACCGGAGAACACTGTTTTGTTGGGATGTACTTGAGAAATTGGATGACTATAATGTAGAAAATGAATTTTAACACTTTCTGGTTCTGATGCTTGAAGTAGACTTAAAATATGACAGGAAATCACAAAAAAAGATAGCTTAAAAACAGTAATGCGATAGGAAAATTTTAAGGTGAATTTTGTGATCAGCAGCTCAAAATTCATAAAATAACCCAAAAGTGATCAGAAAGTAAATTCTTGCTTGTCCAGCGTAATCTTTCTTTTTTTTTGGCTTGGCTTCGCGGACGAAGATTTATGGAGGGGTAATGTCCACGTCAGCTGCAGGCTTTTCTGGCATTCCCAGGACCTTTGGGATCCATTCTTTTATAAATTTTTTTCATATTTTTGCCTTCTTCATCCTCCCTTAGGCTCACTATCTTTATGTTGTTTCGCCTACTATAGTTTTCCATTATATCAATCTTCTGAGCTAACAACTCTTGTGACTCTTTAACGTTTTTGTTACTATCTTCCAATTTTCTTCTTAAGTCATTCACTTCCATTTCTATAGCCATTTCTCGTTCTTCCACATTTTCTAATCTTTTCCCTATTTCTGTTATGACCAGCTCTATTTTACTCACTTTCTCTTCTGTACTTTTCATTTCACTAAATTCTAATGTCAACCATTCTTCTAATGCTTTCATGTATTCTTGAAAATTTTTTAATCTATATACTATCCATCTTTTATCTTCTATTCCTCTGTGCAGAGCTTCTTCTTCTTCTTCTTCTTCTTCTTCTTCTTCTTCTTCTTCTTCTTCTTCTTCTTCTTCTTCTCCTCCTCCTCCTTCTCCTCCTCTCTTCCTTGTATCTGTATCTACTTCTTGTCCTTGTATCTGTGCCTCTTCTGACTTTCTTGTTGAGCTGCTTGCCTCAGTTTGTTGGGTGTTTTTTTTGCATAGCTTCTTGTTGTTGGTCCTCTTCTTCTGTTCTAGTTATTTGTTGGGCTTCCTGTTGCTGTTTTTTTCTTTATCACTCCCTTTCCTGTTGCTTTCCTCTTCTACCAGTTGAGAGCCTTGCTGTCGGGCATCTCTCAGCTGGTCGTGCTGTGTAAGTTCACTCCACAGCTGGGCCCCACTCCTGTCAGTGTTTTCCTTTGCCTTGATGTGTGCAGTTGCACACTTCTGTTTGGCTCAGAGAGACATTTTTGCACTCCTGCGGTCGGGAGGTTGCGACTCTGCGGGGTCGCCACTAACCTCAGGGAGTGGGCTCCTCTCTCCGTGGCGGCTCCCTGCCTCTTCATGCAGGTAAGGCCAAAATCAACAGGAAAAAAAGAAGAAAAATGCCAGAAGCGAAAGGAGAAGGCTTTTTCCTTCTTGGGTGCCATTTTCTTTCTTTTCTCCACACCTTTATCTTTTATTTGTTGTTTTGTGTTTCTTTAACTTTGCATTTTCTTCACTTTATTTCTTCTTTTCTGGAGATGGCTGTTATTCTCCTACCGGCCACTACTCCATCATGTGACTCCTCCCAGGACTGGACAGGTCAAGAGTGTAGTTCCTGATGTCAACTTTCTTTTGAAATTGAATTGGAGCTCGTGAGGAGTACCATTGATTGAGGTACATATTAGCAACTGGATGGAATGGAGTGCCATAGGGAGGACTACCTGCCAGCGTTTATCTGGAAGGCCTTTAGACTTCAGGGCCAGTTTAACAGCCATCCAGAACATGGCATTCTCCTTTTTAACCTGCCCATTTCCCCAGTGGTTGTAGCTAGTAGTCCTGCTGGATGTGATGGCCCTTGCCAACAGGTACTGATGTAGCTTGTCACTCATAAAGGATGAGCCCTGGTCACTAAAAATATAGCTGCGATACGCGAACAGGGTGAAAGTAGAATTTAGGGCCTTGATGACTGACAAAGTGGATGTATCTGGATGTGGAATGGCGAACGGGAAGTGGGAGTACTCATCAATGATAGAGAGGGAGAAGATGATCCCATTCATTGAGGGAAGAGGTCCTTTAAAATCGGCACTGAGCCATTCAAAGGGCCTGGATGACTTGATCAGGTGTGCCTTTGCGGGGCAGTAGAAGTGTGGCTTGCACTCCGGAAGATCTGGTAAGACCTGGCCATTTCCCTGACATCTTCCATTGATTAGGGCAGATTGCGCGCCTTGACAAAATGAGCCATGCAGGTAACCCCTGGATGGTAGAGCTCATTATGCAGAGACCACAGTTTGCTGGTGTGTACAGAGGCACAGCTTCCTCTGGATAAGGCATCTGGAGGTTCATTAAGGGCTCCTGGCTGATAGGTGGTCATAATTGTAGGTGGAGAGCTCTATCCTCCACCTAGCAATATTGTCATTTTTGATTTTGCCCATCTTTACATTATTAAATATGAATATGACTGTCAGTGAGGAACATAAATTTCCTACCAGTCAGGTAGTGTCTCCAGTGCCTCAAGGCTTCTACAATGGTTTGAGCCTCCTTTTCCACAGATGGGTTCCAGAGCTCATGGCCTTGTAATCTCCGAGAAAAAATGCACCTGGCCTGCCCGCCTTGTTGAGGGTAGTCCAAAGCATCACTTTCTACTTTTGAAGGTACATTCTCGTCCACCCCGTGCATAGCGGCTTTTATAATGTGATTCCAGAGGTAGTTAAAAACCATTTGGGCGTAAGCTGAGAGGGGGAACTTAATGGCTTTTAAGAGAGGGTGAACCTTATCATTGTATTGAGGGATTCACTGGGCATAATATAAGAAAAACCCCAGGCATCGCCTCAAAGCTTCTGTGGTCCCGGAACAGGGAGTTCTAACAGGAGGCGCATCCTATCGGGATCGGGGCCAATTATGTCATTCTCCATCACGTAGTCAAGGATAGTCAGACGTTTAGTCCTGAACACACACTTTCTAGAGTTATAAGTGAGTTTCAGGGCTTTCGCTGTGTGGAGTAAACTCTGGAAGTTGGCATTGTGGTCTTCCAAGGTGTGCCCACAAATGGTGACATTATCGAGGTAGGGGAAGGTAGCCTTCAACCCATACCCATCCACCATTCTGTCCATCTGCCTCTGAAAGATAGAAACCCCATTAGTAATACTGAAAGGGACCCTCCGGAATTGATAGAGACGACCGTTAGCCTCAAATGCCATATATGGATGGTCTTCTGAATGGATCGCCAGCTGGTGATAAGCAGCTTTCTGTTCGATAGTTGAATAGACATGATACTGCGCAATATCATTCACCATGTCTGAAATTCAAGGGGGGAGGGGTATGTATCCAGGAGTCTGTACTGATTAATAGTTTAGCTATAGTCAATTACTAGCCTGGACTTGTTTGCCCCTTTTACCACTACCACTTGCACACTCCACGGGCTGCTGCTAGGTTTGATGATACCTTCGTCAAGCAGACGTTGTGTCTCAGACTTTATGAAATCTTGGTCTGCTCTGCTGTACCTCCTGCTCTTGGTAGCAATAGGTTGGCAGTCTGAGGACAGATTCGGGAAGAGAGATGAGGTGGGGGTCGATATTCACTGTGGAGATGCTGCATGCGGGTTCTGATTTTTGGGGCCCCCCATTCTGAAATGTTAAGGGGGAGGGGACTAGAACACACCACAGTCACACTTTTAAGGTAACACAAGAAGTCCAGTCCCAACAACACCAGAGCACACAATTCATCAAGTATATACAGGTGAAATTTACAGAATTCCCCCACTTCAAATGACAGATGTAATATACAATGTTGTTGAATATGCGTAGAATGTGAATTGGACACAAGGAATATGCGACAAATGGAAAGATACATCTTTAGGTTGTGCTCTTGCACAGTCCATGAGTCTATAAAGCTTTCAATAGAGCCTGTGCTGATTAGGCATTTAGTGGAAAGTCCATTTAACTTCACAGTCACTATGGAGTTGCTGAACTGGTGAGATCTGTCCTGATCTAGGACCATCGAGGCTCAGACCCCAGAGACTCCATACTCCTCACTCGAGTGACCCCCATTGTCCTGGATTTCCCTGTGTAGGTAAGATGGCATCGACCTTGTGATGATGATGGTGCCAAGTTTGAATTTTGGTCACAGCAAGATGGCCACTGAGCCTTTTTGTGTCGTTTCCTTACTGCCACTGCCACCCTCCATCGGCATGTAGCCCAGCAAGTGGGCTTGCTGGCGACTTGAGGCGAGAAACTCATGGAGGCTGTGGGCTGCTGGAAACTGCTGTCAGGAGACCAGTGCTGGGCTATGGACTGCTGGAGACTGGCTCAAAACTGGCTGAAGGGTTGCCAGGTATTGGAACCGGAATACAGGGGGGTGCTGAGGGTAAAGTAGGGTTTCCGATCGTGTCGGAAATTCAGACCTGGATCTCCGGTTGCAAATGGCTTGAACGGAACTCTCTGTGGCTGCGGAAGCATTGGGGGCAAATCTATGAACACTCGATGTGTCTGGGGGAACTCTCTTTTGTTTCTCTTTCTCTGACTATAAGAGGCACTTCAGGCAATTTCTGCCAGTGGCCAATCTGTCTGCCTTACAGCAGATGAAAGCAATTTCATGTCAGCACTTCCTTCACGATTATCCTCAACAGCAAGGCGCCACAATCTTGTTCTCATTCCTCTACTATGCTTCCTGTAGATCCACAAAACTCCACCAAACACAGCTCCACCACCATTTATAAATTTATGACTATTACCACCGTCATAGGCATTGTCTCTAAAAATGATGACGAGGACTACAGAAGAGAGATAGAGCAACTTATGGCTTGATGACAGGACAACAACCTTTCCCTAAATTTCAACAAGACAAAAGAGCTGGTCATAGACATCTCATGGATTGGAGGGGGGTGGTGGTGTGCAGATCACTCCCACTCTGCCCCTACAGAGCTGAGGTGGAGATAGTAGATAGCTTTACATTTCTAGGGACAAACATCTTCTGTGACTTGACCTGCTCCACCCACATCAATGAAGTGACAAGAAAGCACACTTGTGCTTCGGCTTTCTCATAAGCCTGAGGCAATTTGGCATGTCACCAGCATACCTTAACACTTTCTACAGGTGCATCCTGACCAGATCACAAGAAACTGCAGAAACAGAAGCAATAGAAGACTAGTAACTCTAGATTCAGGAACAGTGTCCTCCAACAGCTATGATTCTTTTGAACCAAATCAGGGACTGCTCCAACATCACAAAAGGACTGAATTCACTCCAGCAATGTCAATTATTTTGTTCTTACACTCCAATTGTTGTTATTTATTTTATTTATTGCCTCTATTCAATTTAATTTACATACTCTATGCACCAAAATTCGTACTTGCTGCATATGTATATTGTACAATATGCATGACAGTAAACCAGTTATTAATTATTGATACTGTTAACATTAAGTGTTGTGAATTTAACTTAGGCTATCACACTACCACCCAGCTCCCCCCCCCCCCAATTGACTCCATCTATAACTCCCACTACCTTGGAAAAGTATACAACATATCAATTGATATGTGAAATATGCATGATATGATTTGATTTATGTTATCCTTAATATATCTTGTGTAAACAGTTTTTGCTAAACAATTTTTAAAAAATTTTAAATAAAAAGAAAAGCAGACAATACACTAACCTATTCATCCCAACCCACCGCACTCTCTTCCACTCCCTCCTGTCAGCAACAAGCTTCACGAGCATAAGATTCAAGGACAGTTTCTGACCCAGTTTCTGACCCACCAATATCAGACTCCCTGAATGAACCCGAAAATAGTGAAGCTATGCCCTCCCACCCATATCCACCTGTGACCTCTTTCCTTGGACTTGTGCTCCTCGACCTGCTCCTCCCCCTCTATTTTATTCAGGGTCCTACCTGCTTTTTGCTCATACCTTGATGAAGGGCTCAGACCTGAAAAGTTGGTTACATGCCTTTGCTACCTGAGGAATGCTGCATGAGTTGCTGAGTTTCTCCATAACCTTTGTGTATTGAAGTAGTGACAATATGTTGTTTTTACTCCATATCAATTGATCTCTCTCTGTTACTCAGCATTTTTATATTTTTGCACTGTGTCTTACTTGGTGTACTATGTATGAGAAATAGACCGTGAGTATTCACTTTATCCATGCTCCTCATGAGTTTATAAACCCTTCGGCCACCAACATTCTTGGGAATAAAGACCCACTATATCTAACCTCTCCCCAAAACTAATACCATCTCATCCTGGCAAGAAACTCCCACACCCTCTTACAACACTGATATGTCTGTCCATGTCCTCATGCACTTCCTGGTTGAGGCCATTCATAAATTGGAGGAACAATACCTTGTACTCCGTTTTGGCAATTTTCAACCAGACAAAATCAACATCAGTTTCTCAATTTTCATTAACACCCGACCCTAGTCTCTTGTTTTCCCTCATCCCTCCAATGCCCTTCTTTCGGTTCCCCAGTCCCTTCTCTTTCTTTTCATATCAGTGAGCTATTTTTCTCAAGCCTCTATCCCATCCCTATCACCTCCCATTTTCTTTCTCTTCTTCCCTCCCCCCTTCCCACCTGTATCCACCTGTCAACTGTAAGCCTGTGTTTTTCCCATCACCCCTCCCCCCAACTTATTCAGGTGTCTGATTTTCAGCATAAACTGAAGAAGGGCTCAGGGCCAAAATTTTGATGGTCTTTACTTTCCATGGATGCTGCATTGCCAGCATTATGGTGAATCACATCACACCTCAACATCTGCAGGCTTCTTCTTTATTTCCTGGTGATTCTACTCTGAACCTTTTCAATGTATTGATTTCCTTCCTATAGCCAGGCAATGAAAACTGCATGCAGTACTCTAAGTGTGGTCCCACTAACCCTTTTCACACCGTGAGCGAGCGGTGACCCTACTTGGACCCGGGTGAAATTCCCAGGAAGGCTGGACCTCCCATGTCTTTCACACCACAGTCCAAATTACCTGGAATTTGCCCTCCCTGGAAATTTATGGGGGTCCTGCCCCTGGTGATGATGTAGTGAGTGATGCATTACACACTCACAGGAAGTCCTACTGTAAGTTGTATTGCACAGTAATGGTGGATCAGACTAACTTAATGACGGTATCCCTGCAAATCCTCTGGAACCTCTGGAACCTCGGGTCTGGCTAGCCATTGCCTTGTGGTGGTATGTCACCCCATTTGAAGATCGGTCCATCAGTGTTATTTTTGGTGTGGGTATAATCACAGTCTGAATAGTGGTAGCACAGGTGACGCACACTTTGAGGGCCACCCTTATGAAATAGCTAACAAGTGGTGCACGCCTGCAGGAAACAATGGGTTTGCAGAGAAAGAATATCTAATGTGTGCTGGTGCACACATATTCCCATAATTGGCCCATAAAATGAAGAATCAGGCTACTACAACCATAAAGGATGACACTCCACTATACCTCAAGCTGGTGTTGACCAGTAAGGAAAATCTTTACCTTGTTAAATTAATCTGTTTGTGCCAATGTGTGTCCTCTGTATGATAATCAAGCCAATGTGTTGTTTTGCTTTCAGCTTCACAGATGTGTATGTCGGCTGGTCTGGCCACACTCACGATGCTCAGATTTTAGCCAATTTGCCCCTTTACATAAAGGCTGAGGATGCCGGTGGGTTTCTGTTTCACCAGATGTAAATCTTTTTTAAAAAATCACTGGATGGGGATGTGTTCGTGGCTCAAGTGTTTGTAATTTGTCACCTTGCGACATGTGCATGCAGTGGTTACAAATGTGTGTATGTATGGACCCATGAATAAGTTGGATGAGATACTCACACCTTTACTTTAGTCTGCATACAGGTATTCATACGCGTTGACAATGTGGAAATACCTTCACATCTGATGGGGGGACACTGTCTACCCCCTTAGGAATTGGCTGATGAAGGGACTCACTGAGCTCTCAATCAGCAGAAGTGCAAATTCAACAAGCTTCAGAACTTGGTTCGGGTAGTGGTGGAGAATGTCTTTGGTCAACACAAAGGCCTATGGAGACGTTTGTGACAACGCCTGGACATAGGCACCACTTTTGTGACTGACGTTTCCATTGGCTGTTGTATCCTAGTTAATATTTGTGAGATTAGCAAGAATCACTTCCTGCTTGAGTGGAACATTAATGTGCAGCAGGTTCTCCCTTAGCCAGAGAGAAATCCTACTCGGGGTTCAACACCATGTGCTGCCAATGCTCTGTGATGCTATTGCGTCCACTATGTAAGCCTCAAGCAAGCGATATGGCTTTAAAAATAAATTTTATTGCAAAATTTCAAATCTGAAACATTGAAGAGGTAGAACCTCTAACAATGAAAAGGTGTCTCCTTGCAAGTTAAACAGGCAAATATAAAAATTTAAAGTGACATCACAGTTGTTCGTTATAAGGAAGTGAAGATAACAATTAAATAGAACCCAATACATATTACAAAATAAACTGTACATTTAACTAGATTATCATATAACAAACTTTGGTAAACTTTAAGAGTGTAATGACTTGGATTGTGCTGCAATAAAGACACATGGCACAGTGCAAGAATATCTGTTGATTAGATTTTTTTTATCGTGCAGATATCACATAAAGGATGAGGAGGAGGAGAGATTGAAACACTCAACCCCTTCCTAAGATGGTGACCTGCTGCCCTCCCCAGCTTCTGGATGGTGCTCTCAGGCTGGGGTGACAGGCTGGTAGGGCGTGCCTTGCAGGGGGAACTGCATTAGGTTACATGGGTGGTTGGACATAGCTAAATGGGTGACATGGGAAGAATGGAGGAGGGCAGCGGGCAGAGGCACTTTGGGTTGGGCTGGACTGTTATCTAGTCAGCACAACCTGCCGCATCATTAAGGTTTGCTCTCGTACATCTGCAAGCAGCTCTATCTTCATGGAAGCAAATGTGCTGATGTTGGATCCATGCTGATCGGTGAGCATCCCTGAAGTCTTCTAATCTCCTCTGATGCTTCACCCAGTCAATCTTGTGATCAATATTGGCCATTTCTCTCATGAAAGCATGCATATCTGCAGTTGCTCCCTGAACCCTGGTGGCTCTCTTCCTCTTCACCCTACTCTCCGTGCCTGCAGAGCAATGGAACTCCTCACGGAAAGAAGACACTGAACAGACACTTGGACACAAACACTTAACAGTCACTTTGGATAAATGCTGTTCAAGCGCTAGGCAGTCTTGCCATCTTCCAGAGATTCCTCTGTCCTGGGCATGCTAGGGTGTCCAGGTCATCTCCCTCTGTGCTCTGGGCTCCTCACGCTGGTTGATGATGTTGTGCTGTTGGAAGTTACCTGGCTGTGTGAGTCCACTTCCAGCGGGATCTCTATCCCAAGTCCCTGAGCTGCACCAGAGGGATCATAGGAGGCCACGGTCATGCTGGGGGTAGATACCTCACTGCGGGGTATCGATGTCATGGGACACTGCTGAGGTTTCTTCCTTGCTGCTGAAGGGGGTCCAGATTCTGCAACTTCCCCATAAAGAACAGAGGGGCTGCAGATGGGGTCATATCCCAAATCTGAAATACCAACCGCAGGTAAGCCCATTTCCATCTGGCCTCGGCCACTCCTCCTTTTGTGATCTGAGACCTGCATGAATTTCTTGCGCAAGCTTTTCAGCTAGTTTATGACCTGAGACTTTGTCTTCTCACTGCTTCCTGCAGTCTCACAATTATCATCTCAGACATTCGGGAATTTTTCAACATGCGTCAGTAATGCTCGTGTATATCTGGATTTCCCCCCCCCCCCTTATAGACAGCAGCTCCTTCACCTCAGCATTACTCCAGAAGCCAGCCATTCTAGTCTCACTTTTGAATCAAGCCTGAGTTAAAGTGCTTTTTTAAAAAAAACTCACAGTTCAGTGCAGACTTTGAACCAAAAAAAAGTGATCAAATATCTACAGCTGAAATTAACTGAAAAATGTTGCAAGCACATTTTTAATACACAGACCCCCTCTCTCTGCACTAATAGTCCCCACTGAAATGACGACACGATGAGACAGGCACGCAAGCAGTGACGTAGCACGCAAGCAATGATGTCATGACGCTTCCCCTGCTCGGCCATTTGCCTTTTCACACCGTGGGGAGAAGGAGGTCCGGGAAAATTACTCGGGTCCGCGGCCTACCTCTTAGGTAGGGCCAAGGACCCAGGTAATTTTCCTGGGCCAATATTTTCACAGCGCTGGTTCACAAGTTTCTTGGGAAAATTTCCCGGGAATCCCCTTTTTACACAGGGGTGTGAAAGGGCCTACTAATATTATGTACAGCTGAATCATGAGGTCCCAGTTTTTGTACTCAATAATACCCCCCATCTCAACCTCAAAGAACCCCAATGAATGCCTTCTTCACCCTTTGTTCACCTGAATTGCCAACTATGCACTTATACCAGTAGGTCTCCCTGTGTACTTCACTCTCCAAAGCACTGACATTCAATGTCAGTCCAGTTTATTTGAACTTACCAATGTAAAGCATCCAATTCTTTCTTCTTTCTTTTTCTTTGGCTTAGCTTCGCGGACGAAGATTTATGGAGGGGTAATATCCACGTCAGCTGCAGGCTCGTTTGTGGCTGACAAGTCTGATGCGGGACAGGCAGACATGGTTGCAGCGGTTGAAGGGGAAAATTGGTTGGTTGGGGTTGGGTGTTGGGTTTTTCCTCCTTTGTCTTTTGTCAGTGAGGTGGGCTCTGCGGTCTTCTTCAAAGGAGGTTGTTGCCCGCCGAACTGTGAGGCGCCAAGATGCATGGTTGGAGGCAATATCAGCCCACTGGCGGTGGTCAATGTGGCAGGCACCAAGAGATTTCTTTAGGGAGTCCTTGTACCTCTTCTTTGGTGCACCTCTGTCATGGTGGCCAGTGGAGAGCTCGCCATAGAACACGATCTTGGGAAGGCAATGGTCCTCCATTCTGGAGACGTGACCTACCCAGCGCAATTGGATCTTCAGCAGCGTGGATTCGATGCTGTCGGCCTCTGCCATCTCGAGTACTTTGATGTTAGGGATGAAGTCGCTCCAATGAATGTTGAGGATGGAGCGGAGATACTTGTCAACTAAATCCATTTGGCACTCCTTGGCTCAAATGGTTCCAGATCCTCTTGTAAATTTAGATATCCTTTCTTACTGTTGACTACCCCACCAATTTTGTTGTCATCTCCAAAGTTACGATGGAAATATGTTTTATACAAAAAATCTTAAAAGTTTTACAGCTATGCTCAAGTTCAAGTTCAAGTTTATTATCATCCGATTATACAAATACAACCGAATGAAACAGTGTTCTCTGGTCCATGGTGCAAAAACATGCAAACAAACATCCAGGCATAGCTCATATACAAATGATACAAATGCAGTGCATAGATACATAGACACAATAAATAAATATTGTTTAATCAATAGTAGAGTCTCAGAGGGTTTTGTATGAGCAGTTCATCCAGTCTATTTAAGGCTTTTCTGGGAAGACATATGAAGTCTTTGTTAGGATAAGTGAGTTTGTGAGAGGGAGCAATAATTAATAATTTTGACTTAATGTTGGAGATGAAGGAGGAAGATATGATGTGGGACTGTGTTTCATTAGTGTATATGTGCAAATCCAAACAATATTTAAATTAAAATGTTTATGGTAACACATACTGAGTTACAATGAAAAAAAAAGTAGATTTCTCTTACTATCCAGCAAGTTGACCTACCCTTGAATAAATAGTGCAAAATGTTCAGTTAAAAGTGTATTGCTTTCTTAATGAGAGGTCTATTCAATTGTGATAAAAACAGGGTGGGGGGAGAGAATGCCCTTGAATCTGGGGGTGTAGGTGTTCACTCATCTTATGTCTGACGGCAGGATGGAGAAGAGACTGTGTTCAGGGTGGGATTGGACTATTAATATGTTGACTGCTTTCCAAGTCAGAGGGAAGCACAGTTGAAAGGGAGGTTGGATTGTACAATGGCCTGAGCTGAATTCAGATAGGATGTCATTCATAGCACTGTGGCAGACGGGGAAAAATAAACATTGGAATGAATGAGACGGATGGGCAATATTTAGGAAGATTTCATGCATTCAAAGCTTTGGCAGTGAAAGTGGAGGTTAGAGACAGGTTAGTAGTTTAGATGGTAAAGCAGATTTGCTAAAAAGGTACATTATCTGACTTGGTTCAGCATCATGCTGAAGAAGATTGAAAAGAGGGTTGGTGCGAGAACACAGCCTTGCTTCACGCCATTGTTAATGGAGAAGGGTTCAGAGAGCTCATTGCTGTATCTGACCCGACCTTGTTGGTTTTCGTGCAGTTGGATAATCATGTTGAGGATCTTTGGGGGACATCCGATGCGCTCTAATATTTGCCAAAGCCCTTTCCTGCTCACAGTGTCGAAGGCTTTGGTGAGGTCAACAAAGGTGATGTAGAGTCCTTTGTTTTGTTTTCTGCACTTTTCTTGGAGCTGTCTGAGGGCAAAGACCATGTCAGTGGTTCCTCTGTTTGCGCGAAAGCCGCACTGTGATTCTGGGAGAATATTCTCGGCGACACTAGGTATTATTCTATTTAGTAGAATCCTAGCAAAGATTTTGCCTGCAATGGAGAGCAACGTGATTCCCCTGTAGACCCCAACAATGAAGACGCTGTTTACATCCGGTACCGCACGGATGGCAGTCTCTTCAATCTGAGGCGCCTGCAAGCTCACACCAAGACACAAGAGAAACTTGTCCGTGAACTACTCTTTGCAGATGATGCCGCTTTAGTTGCCCATTCAGAGCCAGCTCTTCAGCGCTTGACGTCCTGCTTTGCGGAAACTGCCAAAATGTTTGGCCTGGAAGTCAGCCTGAAGAAAACTGAGGTCCTCCATCAGCCAGCTCCCCACCATGACTACCAGCCCCCCCACATCTCCATCGGGCACACAAAACTCAAAACGGTCAACCAGTTTACCTATCTCGGCTGCACCATTTCATCAGATGCAAGGATCGACAATGAGATAGACAACAGACTCGCCAAGGCAAATAGCGCCTTTGGAAGACTACACAAAAGAGTCTGGAAAAACAACCAACTGAAAAACCTCACAAAGATAAGCGTATACAGAGCTGTTGTCATACCCACACTCCTGTTCGGCTCCGAATCATGGGTCCTCTACCGGCATCACCTACGGCTCCTAGAACGCTTCCACCAGTGTTGTCTCCGCTCCATCCTCAACATCCATTGGAGCGCTTACACCCCTAACGTCGAAGTACTCGAGATGGCAGAGGTCGACAGCATCGAGTCCACGCTGCTGAAGATCCAGCTGCGCTGGATGGGTCACGTCTCCAGAATGGAGGACCATCGCCTTCCCAAGATCGTGTTATATGGCGAGCTCTCCACTGGCCACCGTGACAGAGGTGCACCAAAGAAAAGGTACAAGGACTGCCTAAAGAAATCTCTTGGTGCCTGCCACATTGACCACCGCCAGTGGGCTGATAACGCCTCAAACCGTGCATCTTGGCGCCTCACAGTTTGGCGGGCAGCAACCTCCTTTGAAGAAGACCGCAGAGCCCACCTCACTGACAAAAGGCAAAGGAGGAAAAACCCAACACCCAACCCCAACCAACCAATTTTCCCTTGCAACCGCTGCAATCGTGTCTGCCTGTCCCGCATCGGACTTGTCAGCCACAAACGAGCCTGCAGCTGACGTGGACTTTTTACCCCCTCCATAAATCTTCGTCCGCGAAGCCAAGCCAAAGAAGAAAAGAAAAACATTATCTGAGGAAAGAGTACTGACAATAAAATCTATGGAGGGAAAAGCTAATGTAAAATCTGGGAAACAAAGATAGGTGGTCACCAACAAAACAAATTATGTATTCCTCAAGAATTTTAGAGTTATTTCTTGATATGTGTACTTTTTTATGTGAATTTTGCAAGAAAATGTAAATACTACAGTGGTGATGCATGTCATTATCCTTTTGGGATAATAGTTCACGACACATTAAACAAGATGAAAATCTCCTCGACAAATGCCAGAACAGTTTTAATATATATTTACAATTACATCATAAACTTTGGAGGACTGGCATCTCCAGTTCATTTTCAGGACAATTGTCAGGCTTATTGTTTTAAGAGGAGAGAAGGAGATTTAAATTCTTCATGAAGGAAAAAAATGGTTTAACATAATGCAGAGCATTTCTTTAAATTAAATTTAACTACTGCAACATGTGCAACTATACATTAATTTGCATGCATTCATAGAAAATAAGTTAAACTATTCTCAGTTCTTTAAAAAGATCTGTAATACTGTGATGAGCAGAGATGGCATTAATAAGGCAATAAAAACACTCCATTCTATTTCTGCTGTTGATGACATCAGCCCTTATTGAGAATACAAGACATTTTTTGTTCATTGATAATTGACTGTCAATGGACTCAGCAAACAATTCATAAAGATTTTATAGCAGACTTTCATCATCTTTTTCTGGTTTTGCAGTCATCTATTTTGAAAAATAGCTTTTGTGTAGTATCACAAAATTATTCCTGCAAGTTGATTTAGCTTATTTCTCTCCACTTAAAACAGTAGCTGTATTATATTTTTTTGTGATTGATGACATTTATGAACTCTAATTTCTATGAATTTAGCCAAGTCTCACCACTGAAAATGTCAATTGAACCAGCAGTCAAATTCTCTTTCTAAAATAGCACCGTAAATTTCAAGTTCTCATTACCCTGTTTTCACTGGAGAATAACCAAAATCTAACCTCAAAGAAACTTTTAAAAACATTTTTCCACCCAAGTCACCAATGAAAACAATAGTTGTATTTTAGGTTAAGACATTGATTTGTTCATCCTGCAATTGGTACACTCAAAGGTGTATAATTCAGATTTAATTGATTTGCCAGCACCCCTCACTTATTTTACCTTAGCCCTTAGTTTTGATAAACCATTGTTAAATTTGCATTATGCCATTGAAAATCCAACTTTCATAAGATACTGCATTCAATAGGTCACAGAAACCTGGTTCAAACTCTAGGATTTTATCTCTGATAAAACCATTGGTGAGTTGTGTCGATAAAAATCAAAATCTCATACTCCTCAGATTATACTTTCAGTGCTTCATAATTCAGAGACTTGGATATTTTCAGTTTTATATGGGGTTAAAACCTGGGGCCTTGTTAAATGTTAATAATGTTAAAATGCCCTTTTGTCACTGATCTGATATTTAACTTTTTGATTTACTGGGGCTAAGGCCAGCATTGGATAGCTTACCCAAGATTTTCATTATTTTATTCCTGAGAATCACATTAAACCAGTATTAGCATTAATATATTACTTCTGGGTTTCATGCCATTGAGGTAAATAAGAAAGGTGATAGGCGATACTCATTAAAGACCCATGACTGCGTGACCTGGCACAATTCCAATGCCATCTACAAGATTGCCGATGACACCACAGTGGTCAACAGAATCACAAATGACAATGAGGAAGCAAATACAAGGGAGATAGATCAGCTCGTTGAATGGTTTAACGTCAACCTTGTGCTCAACTTCAGCAAAACCAAGAAGATGATTGTCGAGTTCAGAAAGAAGCCAGGGGAGCATGACCCAGTCCTCATCGAGGGCTCAGTAGTGGATAAGCTCAAGACTCCAAATTCCTGGGTGTCAAAATCTCCGAGGATCTGTCCTGGAGCCTCCATGTTGATTCAATCACAAAGAAGGCTTGACAGCAGCTATACTTTGTGAGGTGGCTGAAGAGATTCGGTATGTCACCGAAAACTCTCAAAAACCTCTGAAGGTGTACCATGGAGAGCATTCTGGTTGGTGGCAAAACTGCCTGGTGTGGAGGTGCAAACTCTCAGGACAAGAATAAACTCCAAAGGGTTCTTAACTCACCCTGTGACATCACATGCACCAGACATCACTCCATCGAGGACATCTACATGAGGCGGTGTAAAAAAACAGCTTCTATCCTTAAAGACCGTCACCACCCAGGCCATGTCCTCTTCACTTGGCTACCATCAGGAGAAAGGTACAGGAGCCTAAAGATGAGACTCAAAGGTACAAGGACAGCTTCTTTCCTGCTGCCATTGGATTCATGTATAATCAATGAACCAAAGACACTGCCTTACTTTTCATGCATTACTTTTTAAAATTTAGAGTAATGTTTTAAGATGATAAGATTATGATATAAATGTTTGCACTGTGAAGCTGCCACAAAACACCAAATTACATGACTTGTTCATAACAACAAATTCTGATTCTCTTTTTAATTCTCAGGATGTGCAAACAAAATACAGAAATGCTAGAGAAACTCAACCGATTTGGAAAAAGAAAGGGGGAAGAATGGGGGGGGGGGAAGGAGTACAGACCAACAGACAAAGGTGTTAATTAGATGTGATAAGAGGAAAGGTGAGAATTGGTTTTGCTCTGTGAAAGGGGACAGAGAGAAAAGTGGTTGGGGGGTGCCCAGATGCAAGATACGGTGTTATTCCTCCAATTTGTGGCTGGTCTCATGCTAGCAGAACATGAGACATGGAGAGACATGTCAGCAAGGGAATGTGGTGAGGAATTGAAATAAGTGGCCACTGGGAGAACCCCACTATTCCGCCAAATGGAACTGAGGTGGTCAACGAAGCCATCTCCCAGTCTCTCTGATGCAGAGGTGACCACAATGGAAATTCCTGATGCAGTAGATGACCCCTGTATATTCACAAGTAAAGTGTTGCTTCACTTGGCAGCCCAGTCCTCAATCTTTTACTTTAAGGCACATTGCAAGCATGACATGATTGTTATATATTGTTGGTTGAAAAGACAGAAAGGAATCAGTTATGGTAAGTATAATGATAGAGTGCTAGTGCTTATCCTGACAACTAGAGGGCATTGGAGATATGTTGTTGCAGCTAGGGGTAGATTCAAAATGGATCCCTTCATGAGGTCATGAATGCAGTAGCTAATAAAGTATAATTGTAATAAAAGAACTCAAGTTTCTTTACTACAATAAAAGAAACATCACATGGTACCAGGAGTGTAAGAAACACCAGGTGTGTGCAGAGTGAGAATCAATGGATAGCAGCAGAAAACATGGAGAGAGTAAAGAATTCTGACGCTGTAAATTGGACTAGAAATGTTGATCATGAACAGATGTTATTCAAACAATTATTTATGCTGTGCCTGCAAGCCATTAGATTAATCTAACTATGCAAACCCAAAGTCGGCATCAGAACAAAAGTTAGAGGGTGGCATTAGCATGTTAGAGGAGGGCACAGTGTAATGCTCATAAACTCACTCAATATTGGGGGGGAGATGCTGTTGGATGCTGGGATCTACCTGCTGGAGAACATTAACACCATCCGCCCCTCCGGCATGGGTGGCAAGAGCACTACTTGCATGGCATCAAGCATCATTAGCCACTAGTGATACTTGATGCCACACTAATGATGCTGGAGGGGGGGTTGGAGAGGGTCTAACAATGAGTAATGTCCATGATGGAGAGGCACAGCACCTCACCTGGGTGGGGGAGGGGGGGAAATGCCTGCAGATGCGTCCCTTGGCACCGACCCTGAATAATCCTGATACACAGAAGATTGTACTGCTACTTACTGTGGCGGGACCTCAAGCATGAGAGGTTTTCAACATTTTTCTTTTGCCGAGGTAGCTGACCACGGCAAGTTTGACAAGGTTATTCAGATGATTGATAGACACTGTTCATGAAAGAATGATGAGATGTTCGAGAGGTATGTATTACATTTGCACCCACAGCTGCAGAAAGAGAGCTTCGATACTTTCTTAACTGACTTAAAACTAAAAGAAAGAACTGTAACGTCACGTGGCGGGGCAGCCATGGGAAGATGGTGCCATCAGGGGTTCTTCCTGACTCAAACCTCTCTCTCAGCGTGTGCCTCGGGCAGCGATTATGTTGTAACCATGCATGTGGTGACTGAGCCAGCGCTGCCCTTAAAGGGACGCACACTAAATTCAAATAAACAGTCATTAACAACCCTCAATGTAGTGGCTGTGCTTTCTTCAGTTGCGCAGTGCACCACAGTGGTGACCCCGATGAGCCCAGATACCTTTCTGGACTCAAAGACATGGATTCGGCTGAGGTTAATGCCTTGGCAATCAAGCTTCCCCGCTTCTGGACCCATCGCCCGCGGACGTGGTTTGAGCAGGTGGAAGCGCAATTCCACCTTAGAAACATCTCAGCAGATGCCACGATGTTTTACCACATCATGAGCGTGCTGGATCAAGACACAGCGGCCAGGGTGGATGACCTCATCCATCATCCTCCAGTTGAGGATAAATATAGTGCCCTCAAGAACTTGCTCCTGGGGACATTTGGCCTCACCCCCCAGCACCTGGACAGGCTTGCGGACCGCAGTTCGTCAGTGTTAATGGACAAAATGCTGGCCCTGGCGGAGGATCATAAGTCTTGATTTCTCTTCTGCCAGATTTTCCTCAAACAAATGCCAGAGGATATCCAGCTGCTCCTAGCAGACGAGGATTTTGCAGACCCATGTAAGGTCGCAGCCCGAGTAGATGCCCTCTAGCACATGAAGAGGGAGCACAAGACAGCCCTCAACCAGGTTTCAAGACCAGGAACCAGTCGACCGCAAGCTGTCCCCAAGCGCAAGCCTTAAGAGAGCCATTCAACCTGGTGCTTTTATCACCAGTGCTAAGAAGCGCAAGCCCGTAAGTGCCGCCAACCCTGCAGCTTCCAGGAAAATGACCAGGCCAGCCACCATTGATGGCTGCAACGGCTGGCCACATGAACATCCTCCTTTATGTCACCAATAAATCCACCAGCTGGCATTTCCTGGTGGACACAGGGGCTGAGCTGAGCGTCCAACCCCTACAGCACTGGAGACTCACACCCAATCTCCCGGTCCAAACTTACGGGTGGCCACCATCAAGACTATGGCACCGGCAGGGCACAGATCCAGATCGGCAAAGAAAAATTCCACTGGAGGTTTGTGTTGGCCTCGGTGGGCACTGCGCTGTTGGGGGCCGACTTCCTGAGGGCTCACGGCTTGCTGGTCAATATAAAGAGCAAGAGACCGGTCAATGCCCGAATTTTCCACTCCACGCTTTTGGACACCGCAGATGCCATCAGACCCAAGATCATGCCATGGCTGCCACCAGGGATGAGTACACTGATATACTCCACAAATTCCCCACTATCTTGGAGCCATCCTTTAATGCGGCTTTCCCCCAACACAGAGTTTTCAACCATATCATCACACAAGCTCCCCCGTTGCACACCAAGCCCAGACAGCTGCTGCCCGAAAAGCTACAGCAAGCGAAGGAGCAGTTTTCAAAGCTCCAAGAGTTGGGGATCATCTGGCATTCAGACACTGCCTGGGCATCACCGCTCCACATGGTTTCCAAGTCGTCTGGGGGCAGGAGACCCTGCAGAGACTGCCAATGGATGAACGATGCCACAATCCTCGACAGGTACCCAGTCCCCCACATACAAGATTTCTCGGCCAACCTCCACGGCACCTTTTCCAAGGTCGACCTAGTGCAGGGATAATTCAGATCCCAGTGCACCCCAACGATGTGGGAAAGACTGCGATCATCACCCCGTTTGGCCTTTTTGAGTTCCTCTGGATGGCTTTTGGGTTAAAGAATGCGGCCCAGACATTCCAGGGCCTCATGGACATAGTGGGTATGGATTTGTACTTTGTGTTCATCTACTTAGATGATATCCTTATCACCAGTTGCAACCGCAAAGAACACAAGGCCCATCTCCGCACCCTGTTTGTCCGGCTGGCAGAGTTCGGCCTCATGGTCAACATGACCAAATGCCAGTTCAACAAGCAGTCGCTGCATTTCCTGGGACACACCATCTCGGCAGCTGGGGCCACTCCAGCACCAGAGAAGGCGGCAGTCATCCAAAGTTTCCCCAAACCTTCCACCCTCGGAGGCCTGCAAGAGTTCGTGGGAATAGTGAACTTTTACCATCGATTCATCCCCAGCGCTGCCCATACCATGTGTCCACTGTTCACACTTATCACCGCGAAGGAAAAGACCTTATCTTGGTCGAAGAGGCGGACAAGGCTTTTTCAGCAATGAAAGAAGCCCTCGCCAGTGCGACGTTGCTGGTTCACTCACGCCCGGAGGCACGCATGGCCCTCTTGGTGGATGCCTCAGCTACGGCAGATGGGGGAGTTCTGGAGCAATGGGTCAATGGACAATGGCACCCACTGGCCTTTTCAGTAAACAGCTGTGCCTGCCGTAGCTCAAGTTCGGCACGTTCTATCGGGAGCTCCTGGCACTGTACTTGGCCATCCGCCATTTCTGCTATTTCCTGGAGGGCAGAGCCTTCATGGTTTTCATAGACCATAAGCCCCTCACCCAGGCATTCGCCATGGCCAAGGACCCGTGGTCAGCCAAACAACAGCACCACCTCTCTTACATGTTGGAATTCACTATAGATACCCGGCATAGGGCAGGCAAGGACAACATGGTAGAGGACGCACTCTCGCGCCCGTCCATCAACATGCTAGCCCCCAGCCTTGACTATACACAGCTAGCCCAGGCCCAACAGCATGATGCAGAGACACAACCCCTGCCATCTGGGCTTTGACCTCAAGGACATCCAGTTGCCCAACAGCCCAGACACACTGCTCTGTGATGTCTCCACAGGTCCACCACACCCGGTAGAACCACTGCAATGGAGGGCAAGAGTATTTAGCCTAATCCATGACCTTGCTCATCCCTCGGTCAAGACAATCGTGCAGATGGTGTGGAGCGATTTGTGTGGCACGGGTTCAAGAAGGAGGTGGCAGAGTTGGCTAGAAACTGCACCATATGCCAGGCCGCCAAGATCCACAGACACACGCAGGCCTCAATCCAACCCTTGGACTGATCAGCATGGAGGTTCCAGCACATCCACATTGATGTAGTCGGCCCCTTGCCGGTGTCCAGGGAGGTGCGCTACCTCTTTAAGGTAGTGGACCGAGCCATGAGATTGCCTGAGGCCATCCCGATCATAGAAGCTTGGGTGGAGACGTGTGCTAGGATCATGGTCAGTCAGTGGATTGCCCATTCCAGTGACAGGGGTGCCCTATTTACCTTTGCACTATGGGCCCAGCTGGTGAGACACTTGGGGGTTAAACTCTACCAAACCACGGCCTACCACTCACAATCCAATGGTTTGGTGGAGAGGTTTCACCAGCACCTAAAGACCGCCCTCATGGCCCGACTCACAGGCCCAGACTGGGCACGCGAAATGCCTTAGGTCCTCCTTGGGATCAGGATGGCACCCAAGGAGGACCTGCAAGCCTCATCGGTGGAACTGGTATGCGGCACCCCACTTTCCCTGCCCAGCAAGTTCTACGGCCCAGAAACTGACATAGCACCTGAGGACACGAACCTGCTGGTGGATCTCCACAGGAAACTAGCCACCCAGACCCCTCCACCCCCATCATGCCACGGCACCCGACCATCCCACCACCCCAAGGAACTGGACTCGGCACAGTTTGTGTTCATCCGGAGAGGACCACAGAGGGCACCATTACAGCACACGTATGAAGGTCTGTATAAACTCTTCTGGCGATCCGGCGGAACTTTCACTCTGGATGTGGGGGTGAAGGAGGAACTTTTTACAGTGGATCACTTGAAAGCGGCCCTTTTTGACTTGTAGCTGGTACAGATGGCTGTATCCAAGCACCGAGGCTGCCCGCCCAAGCAGCAGGATGCGTAGCCGGATCTGGGGGGTGAAGGTTGTGTGGCAGTGCACTCTCTCATGGTGAATCAGCCCCGCGTGTAACGCCACGTGGTGGAGCAGCCATGGGAAGATGGCATCGTCAGGGGTTCTTCCTGCCTCAAACCTCCCTTTCAGCAAGCACCTCGGGTAGCGATTATGATGTCTCCATGCACGTGGTGACAGAGCCAGTGCTGCCCTTAAAGGGGCGTGCACTAAATTCAAATAAACAGTCATTAACGACCCTCATTGTGGTGGCTGTGCTTTCTTCAGCTGCCAGAGCACCACAGAACATGCAATTTCAGACTGCTGTAAGATTCAATGATCTGTGATCAAATTGTGTTTGGGATTATTGATAAGAGAGGTTGGTGCGAGAGACAGAGCCTAACTTAACTGGAGCTATGAAAATATGCCATGCAGTGAAATAGCTCTTCTGCACATGAAAAACTTTGGTGATAGTGCAAAAGCCAGTGAAAATGAAGGCATCGTCATAGCTGCAGCATCTGGACACACATACAAACAAAAACATGCACCAAAACAATGCTCTGCCTATTACAAAGTCTGTAAGTAGTGCAAAGGGCAGAATCATTATGCAAAGCAATATTTCTCCAAAGGGTGCACGTTCCACATTATAGAAGAAACTACTCTCAGCGATGCACTCTTCATTGGCCAGGTAATGCAAAAAGTTTATAAACCAAGACACTAAACAGCCAAGCATGAGCAGAGTTGAAAGAATACGTGGACTGTGAAATTGCATACAAATTGAGCAAATATTTCTTTCATGCTGGTCACTTTGATCTGTGAGTGTAACAATAGGCCAATGAAGATAAAGCCACACATCCATTCAAATCCTTTACAGCTCAAAACCTACAATAGACACAACACAGAGATGAAAGGTACATGTAAACTCAAGGTAAAAGTTAAACATAAATAGTGCCTCGTCAGGTTCACAGTAGTCCCAGATGGACATGAATCACCACTTGGTAACAAAACAGGTGAAAACTAAAGCCTAGTCAAGAGGGTGTACACAGCAGGGAAACCTATTGTGTTAGTGGATGTGTTATTCTGGGCAATGATGCAGAGTCAAGCACGCAATGAAAGTTCTACAGAAATAGATGTGAACCTCCATGTCAATCTGATCACTGAATCTCTTCCCATATCTGACACAAAATCCAAGCAGATCGCAGCTGAAACAGAGAAGGACACAGTTGTACAGTAGATCATCAAGAATCTGAATGAAGGTTGTCCTAGAGCTGAATGTCAGCAATACTACAACATCAGAGCAGAGTGGATTGTTGTCAATGGGCTTCTACTCATACAGAGCAGAATTGTTATTCCTTAATCACTGTGACAAGAGATGCTGAAAAGGGTGCACGAGGGGCACATTGGAATGGAAAAATGAAAGAGAACTGTTGTTTATTGGCCAAGGATAAATGCTGTCATTGACAGGATGGTTTCCAATTGTGAGACTGTTTGAAACATCACACAAAGGAACCCATGGTCATAACTGATTTACCAGCAGAACCATAGCAGAAAGTTGGGACTGATCTGTTCCTTATGGTTGGAAATAATTACTTGCTGGTTATTGATTATCTCTCAAACTATCCAGAGATTGAGCTGCTTCCTAATATGTCTGCTGCTTGTGTGATTAAATAAATATATGATATAGATCTTTGCAAGACATGGAATTCTTCAATTTGTCTACAGTGACAATGGACAATGCTACAGCTGTAAATAATTCTCGAATTTTGCAGAAGAGTATGATTTTTGACTTCAAGTTCTCTGCATCCACAATCAAATGGTAAAGCAGAGAAAGCAATTCACCTAGTTAAACAGTTGCTCAAGAAAGCACAAGGCAGTGGCTCAGATCCTTAACAAGCACTATTGAGTTACAGAACTTTGCTATTTGAACATGGCATGTTACCTGCTGAGCTTCTGATGAGACATAGACTACTGTTACAGAGTTCTGTGTTGTGTGGTTTTGTGTTGGAAAGTGACAGTTTGCCTTCAAGAGCCAAGGTGAAGGTGAACTGCTGAGAGAGTGGGAGACAGACTGGGCATGTGCAGAAAATTATCTAAAAATTTCTGGACTTGGAAGACAAACCACCACTGGGTGTGCTGTGGAGTGGAAGAAGGCCCAAAATAAGTCATTGACTGGAAGACAGTTTAGAATGTTGGGCATTTTAAAAGGGATGAACATTCCGAAGGCAGCCAGAAGGATCTGGACCAAGCAATTCTTTTCTCTCTCTGCAAGCAGCACAAGAAGACAACTTCAAATTTTGTGTTCTCTTTCTCTCTCAAAGATCTTTTGGCTTCAGTTTACCAAACAAATTGAATTTTGTTTATGATCTTTGCTTCAGTTGAGATCAAAATTTTGTGAGTCTTGTGTGTTTTGTGTTTGATTTGTGTCTAAGTTTTTTTTTCTGTGGACTGGTTGGAAATAGACTTTAACTACATATGTTATATTTAGGCTGGGGAATTTATTAGTTTTATACTGTTATAGAAATTTGCATAGTCACCAGTGGTAGGTATGGACAATAGAAATTAGGTTCTTTTTGGGTCTGAGGGCAGAGAGGAACTAGGGCAGATGTGCAGGAAAAGGAGAATATGTGGGTGAATACTATAGCAGAGGGGAAGCCATGTTTGATGAAGAATGAGGACATCTCAGATCATCTCATAGGGAAGACATTGTCCTGGGGCTAGTTGTGACTGAAATGGAGGAATTGCAAGAAAGGAGTAGAATCCTTACAAGGGATAGGGTGCAATGAGTTGCAGTTGAGGTAACTGGGAATTGGTGACTTTGTAGAAAATGTCTGTCAAGAGATTGTCTCATTCAATGGAGACAGAGAGATCAAGAAAAGGTAAAGTGTTACCAAAATATGAATTTGAGGTAAGATGGAAGTTGGCAGTAAACTGGATAAAGTTGATGAGCTCATCATGGTTGCAGAGGAAGAATTTAGAAGCCTTGTCTACATAGAAAGTAGCATAGATTTCACCACATAGCTAACAAAAAGGCAGGTATAGCTGTGGCCTGGGTACCCATTCCTATAACTTTGTCTTGGAGAAAGTGGAATAATTCAACTGAGAAATGCAGGGTGGGTTGATAGTGGAGGGGTACTGGTAGAGTCTGTTGTTGAGGAAAAAATGAAGGTCTTTGAGACCTTCAGTATGGGAGGTGTGGGGGTGAGGTGTATAGTGATTGGATATCTATGGTGAAAATTAAATGGGCAATTTTAGGGAACTGAAAGTTGTTGAAGTGATGGAGGGCATGTAAGTTATCACAGATAGAGATAGGGACAGATTGGATTCAGGGGCACAAAATGAGTTTGGTAGGGCAAGAGCAAGTCGGAGATAGAACTGGACAAGGCAGAATTGGCAAATAATAAGTTTGGAGCCTATGGAAGGAAGATGACCAGAAGAGATGAAGTCAGAGATAATACATGAGATGGTGGCTTGAATACCAGCACAAAATCAAAGAAGACTAGGCTATCATTTATAAACAGAATAAATGCCCTCAACTGATCTCACAGTATACCTAAAGTTATTGCTATGTTTCCACCAATTATACCTAGAAAGAAAGCTCTTAAAATGAAGAAACTGATTTCCATTTATTAAAGTAACCAGTGAATGGTTCTACGTAGATTTTTATCTTGGATTTAACACTGGGTTATATGAAAGGGTACTATGGCGAGCTCTCCACTGGCCACCGAGACAGAGGTGCACCAAAGAAGAGGTACAAGGACTGCTTAAGGAAATCTCTTGGTGCCTGCCACATTGGCCACCGCCAGTGGGCTGATATCGCCTCCAACCGTGCATCTTGGCGCCTCACAGTTCGGCGGGCAGCAACCTCCTTTGAAGAAGACCGCAGAGCTCACCTCACTGACAAAAGACAAAGGAGGAAAAACCCAACACCCAACCCCAACCAACCAATTTTCCCTTGCAACCGTGCCTGCCTGTCCCGCATCGGACTTGTCAGTCACCAACGAGCCTGCAGCAGACATGGACATACCCCTCCATAAATCTTCGTCCACGAAGCCAAGCCAAAGATATGAAAGGGGAATCTAAAGCCATTAAGCTTCCTGTGATTTTTTAATCCCCCCAATGGTAGAGCTCAACATCTTAAATTGCCACCTGCTGCTCCTCTTTCATATATTTATGTTTTCCTGTAATTCATAGATGGTGGAGTGGAGATTCTTATTAAAAATGTTTATTATTTTGTGATAAACCAATTTTGAATTTATCTAATTATTTAGATTCAAATATCAAGGATCATTTCATGAAAAAACATATTTTTAATTTATGTTCTAATATTCTACATAGGCATAGTGGTTTATGGATGGTTTCATGGATGATGAAACATTCACAAGTTTGTGTGGAAAATACAGCAAACTTGTATGTCAAAAGTTATCACAATTTTGAGTATGGTTTGTACCAGGACTGACAATGGCAGCTTGAGCTGAAATTCTCCCATCGTGTTTTCTTAGCACAAATGTCAAACAATGATGATATCAATTGATGAATATTTAATATTTTCATGGGATATTCTATCTGCTGTTCTAATGCTGGCATTGATATATTCAAAATAAGCAGGTTTGCAATTCCCTTAAAATAGCAATCAGAATACCTAATGTGTTTGCCCCCTCTGACTGCTAACAGCGATTGCTGGCCTGCAGTTATTTCAAAGATTATGTTTTAAACATCAATACTTGATGACATCCTGGACAAATGAATATGAATTTAAATGAGTGAACATCTGCAAAAGTAGTATTAACACTAATGCAGTAATACACAGAAAATGTGCACAGAGGATACAGTGAAAGCCAAGTATGAAAAAAATAATATAAATCAAGGAGATGGATCGTTATGTTTGCTCTACTATTTCAGATTCAGATGAGTTAAACAGATTTAAGGGTTGTTTTTTTAGAAAGTCAATGAAACAAAGTAGAGTTTTTATCCATTTAAAAATAAATGAATGTAATATTTGTCAATGAAGGTAATAAAATTAACAGCATGAAAACAACACCAAAATACAAAATGCAGTAGAGAAGATGGAAGAAATAATCTCTAAACATCTATTACAGATACATCAACAGTACTAAACCCTTTTTTTTCGTATCTAAATATATACAGAACCACTAACTAATCACTTTGATGAATACTAGTCAGTACTTTTGGAATGATAAGAATTGAGGATTATTTTAAATTAAATAATTAGATAATTCAGAAACCCTATAATCTAAACTCATGATTGGATTAAAGGTTTCCTGACCATGAAGGTGAAGTTCAAGTAAATGGATTATATCCTTAGTTAATGTCCTCCTAGATTTTACCCTTCATCTGATGTTTCATTGCTAAAATGTATCCACCATCTGTTTGACACTCCATCCAACTTTGCACACCACTTCCCCAATTTTAGTTTTCATTCACAATCTGCAAACTCAATCACACCAGATTTTCTGCTGATGGTGCCTTTGCCCCAGGTGTTCAGTTACTTTTGCACAAACACAACAAGCGTTATATCGGTGGCCTGTTTTATGAAGAAGGTTAACTCGCCTGAGAATGTTCAGTTAATGTTGATAGTTTCTGGTCTGTACAGCTGGAGCTTGAATAATTGCTTTACTTAAAGAAACTGCTATATCTCTGATTTTACTGTGTTTTATGGGCTCATCCCAGCCAGCAGCAGTAAATATGTTGTATAATGTCGCCATTGTGTTGTATTCTACAACAGAACTGATTCCTAGAGGCAGACTATTACATGGTGATAATATTAACAATCATAGATGGACTCCTAGGTAATTACCTTTGTAAAGAGAGTGAGCATAAAAGATAGCAAGCAAGTATCTCAGGGTAATTTCAAGATCTTAGTAACTGGAACCATCTTATTTATGCAGCATAAACAATAATGAGAACAGACAGGCATTGTACACAGCACCAAGTTTTCCATCTATTTCCCATCAGCAGAATTCAGTCAATGTGAATTTTGCACAGAGTAGGAAATATATTTTCATGAAATATGTTTTAAATGTAAATGGGATACTGATCCAACAGCAAATACAGCTCAAGACCAGTGTTCAACACAAACTGTTCAGTGCATAATCACCATGGCCTCCTTTGTGTTAAGATCAAATGAATGCTTGTCAACCTCAGCCAGTCCGGTAGTAACTGTGGAGGAAAAGGATGGAAGCTGAGGTTTCGTGTCAGAGGAGGAGGAAAGATTGTCAGTAAATTGCAGTATGGGGATGAGGGTGGGAGGGGTTCGGGAGTTGGCTTAGAGGTAGGTAGGGGATAGGTTTATTGGAAAGACAAACCTATCACTTTTGGTCCTAAATGGCAAAAAAATCTCAAATGTATTCAGTTATTTCTTTGGAACAGTCATGCATAATTAGTAATTAGCGGTCATCTTATCTAGCTAGTGTAGGGACAAAAGACTAAAGAGATTGCAAATGCTAGAATTTGGAACAAGAAATCCAACAAGTAGGGTCCCAGAGTCCCAACTTGAAACAATGACTTGGAGTTTTTGCCTCCACAGATGTTGCTTGACTTGCTGAGTTGTTCCTGCATTCTCTTTTTTTTTGTTCTCTTGTGTGGGGTCTGGAGTCATCAGGTTGGTTCATGCTGAAGTCCTGCCAGGTGACAAGAGCTGCTGCAACACAATTGGATCAGCTGCTACAACAGAACGAACCCTGCACTTAAAGCTAAGTAAATTCAAAGAAAATCTAACATGACGCAGAAGTAGATTCAGAACAATGGGGCAAGTTCTGCATAGTTTTGAACTGTTCTTTCACCTGCTGGTTTTCTTCAGATAATTATCACCTACTACATCTTGTAGGGCTCACCTTACTCTAATTTGGATGGTGGAGTGGAAACTAAGCATGGTAGAAAAAAATGTGGTGGACCTGTACGTCATCATTATCTGAGCAAACCCACATCACTGTCTTCATGGCAAGGACTCAAGTTGTGGCATTAGACACTTTCACACCACCACTGAACGTGGGTTGAACCAGGCAGTTTAGTGTGTATTTAGCAGGTCATCTGCCTGTGTGAACACTCGCAACTGAACAGGGGATTAAAAATCAACTGGGCTCTGAAATAACCCAGGGGGTCGTATTAGAGCCTGGCTGAGTTGACTCAGCTCCAATGTGAATGGCCAATCCACTCAACCGGCTATCATTAGTGATACCAGTGCCTGTGTGTATACATCAGTCTGGCGGGGAAAAAAGGCAGTGTGGCCAGAAGGTTAGTGTGGTCTGTTTTAGAAGGGTTTTAGTGTAGTTTTAATATCACTGCAGTTATATTTCAAATGATTTTAGTATTAGTATTAGTGTGTAGTATGGTTACTGCCATTTTAGTGACTGCTTAAAGAAATCTCTTGGTGCCTGCCACATTGATCACCGCCAGTGGGCTGATATCGCCTCCAACCGTGCATCTTGGCGCCTCACAGTTCGGCGGGCTTCAACCTCCTTTGAAGAAGACCGCAGAGCCCACCTCACTGACAAAAGACAAAGGAGGAAAAACCCAACACCCAACCCCAACCAATCAATTTTCCCTTGCAACCGCTGCAACCGTGCCTGCCTGTCCCGCATCGGACTTGTCAGTCACCATCGAGCCTGCAGCAGACGTGGACATACCCCTCCATAAATCTTCGTCCGTGAAGCCAAGCCAAAGAGAAGAAAGAGAAGAGTGTTGTGATAATGGTGGCTAACTGGATCGGGAGGAGTGGGAGCTGCTCTCTATAAGAGCAGAGAAGGAGATGGCTAAATATTTTATGACTGTAAGAGATGGCCCTATGTACAAGAGGCTCGCCTCCAGGCTCAGGGATGCCAGGTTTTTCAGGGACAAAACATGTGATAATTAAACTGAAGAATCTTTGGAAGAAGTCTCTTCAGGTAATTGATCATAATAGTAGGAGTGGAAAAGGCTGGCTGAACTGGCCTTACTTTGAATTGGCTACCAGATCTGGGGTGCCAGCTGATCGGCATACCCTGTGGCCCTGAGATCCAACCTGGAGAGGCCGGCGCCCAGTGACACAGCCGATTCCAGCGAGACATGACCCCTCACCAGCAGAATGGACCATCCCAGCAAGACGAGCCATCCCAACCAGATGGGCCACCCCAGTGAGATGGGCCACCCAAGCAACACTGACCACCCCAGCAAGGCGGATCACCCTTGCAAGGCACCCTACCCCCCCGCCCCTCAAAGCAAGGTGGCCCCTCAGCCGGTGGTGTCAACTAGTCCAAGATGTGTGGTCACAGAGGAAGCAAAGGCCCCCACAAGTCCATGAAAGAGTTGCAACAGCAACCAGTTTGCCCATGAAGAGTCATCTGGCTTATTTCACATGAGTTTCATTGGTCTCCAGGATTGGAGAGGAGGGGGAAGGAGGCTCACCTGGACGCAGGTGGTCTCCACAGAGATCCGAGGGTTGCTGAGGGAGATGGACCGAGATGAGGGGAGAGCAGAGCAGGAGGAGAGGATGCAGCATGCACACCATAATGCGTGGGAAAGAAGCATGGATCAGTTTGCACATAACAGTTTGCCTGCAACAAGAGATCCATGAGCAAACTAACATGATGCACGATATGCTGAGTGTGCTTGGCTCTCCTGCATGCCTCCCACCACTTCTGCCCTCCTCCCTTCATCCTCTGTCCGGTCCCTCCAACATCCATTTTCCCCAGTGAACTAAAGACCACAACACCTGAAATACCCTCTTGCACCCTCCACCTAAATATTATTCCTTTCTGGAGACTGGGAAGGGCAGCAGGAGTCAATCGGTGAATGGAAATGAATATTTTGATCCTCCTTTTTGCTTCTCTTTTCTCCATTCCTTGCAGGAAGTTCAATCTAGTAAGCTCACTACATCATTTGGTATTTCAAATTTTTTTTTGGTGTTTGTTTACAATTGTACACAGTTATTTGCAATTAAGTTTTACATGTTTGTTATTAAAATTTTCAGACCTTAACATGAATTTTATTGCCACGCCTTTTTAATGGCAACGGGCCTACCTCTTTTATATTGATCAAGTCCACTACTTGTTTTGTTACATTTTGCAATAAAGTTGAACTTAAAAGCTCAATTGTTTGCCTGATGTTTACAGAATGGACAAAATTGTCTCACAATCTCCCGTGCTGTTTACACCCCAATAAGAAACACTACTTGGCTCAGGGAGATCCTGTACCTCAGTACTGTTCCACTCTGGCAAGAAATTACCCTTGTTTATCTCACATATATTATGCTGGATACATCAGGCAATAACAACGTCAGACACTAAAGTGGTACTTATGCCAAGTCATTTGGCCAAGCACCTCCAGTGTCCTTTAAGACGTCCAAAGGCATTATTGACCACATTCTGCACCGAGCTCAGATAGTTGTTGAACTTTCACTTCCGTTGATCTAGAGCAGGGGTGTCAAACTCAAATTCACGGAGGGCCAAAATTAAAAACTTGGACTAAGTCGAGGGCTGAACTAAATATTTATTGAAAATTTTCAACAACATCTGCATGTTTTCTCTTCTTTGAACATATGTAATGTTAAACTTTTTCTTATTAAAATAAATGTTTAATAATAGTTTTGGATAAACTCTTTCCAGAAGCATTAACAAATGAAAAGTAAAATATTCAATAAATAATATTTCTCTATAGAGGATTTGTCAAATGTTGCTAGTGTGGTGTCGAATAGTAAAATCTGAGGGCTATTGAGAATGTGGGAGAATAACATGATTCCTGAAACAATCAAATGGGTGACTGATTGTGGGCATGAACTCTAGCAGGGTTATTTGCCATGCCCTTTTTCCATTGGTACAGATATCCTTTGATTTACACACTTTTCAAGTTTTATGCCTAATGAGCTTGTATCCAGGTGCAGGACCATTTTTAACCAGGAGTATATTTCTCACTGTGACATGAAACTATTGGAAGATCATTTTATCCTGAGATTAAAGTTCATAATACTTACTCAGGCCTGTGTGCGGGAGGGCGGGGTTTGCGGGCAATCGGGTTGGACAACGACAGTGCGGGGGCATCGGCTCTCGCTGCAGGGCGGCATCTTGGCGGATCAGCGGCCCCGTCACCGTGAGTCGCGGATCGGCCTGCGGCAGGGAGGGGGAATGGGCAATGGTCCTGGCGAGTTCAGGCCCGAGGCCTCTGGTTCCGGGCGCTGGGAAGCGGCCTTGGCTTCCCCTGACACCGGCCAGGCCCCAAAACCAGAGTCCACAGTGATACCCTGCAACGTAAACAGAGGAGGTGGGGGCGATTAGCGGGCTGACGCCAATGCATTCTGGGATTTGTTGTATTACTGTGCATGCGCTATACTGGCGCGGCGGCCAGCGGGCCACCTCTAATAGATTTTTGAAATGATCTTGCGGGCCAAATATAATTATATCGCGGGCCAAATTTGGCCTGCGGGCCAGAGTTTGACATGTGTGCCCTATGCCATCGGAACTCTGTAATTAGTAAGGGATTGCTTAAGGTGGGATGTGAGTGGGAAGGAAAGGGTGAGAATCACTGCTCTAGACCCAATTGTTACTGAAATATTTTGCTTGAGAAAAATTGTCATTGGCCCATTTCCTTTAGTGTTCTGAAACTGTGCACATGATGAGTCAATGAGGGATGATTAAAGCAGTGGTCTTCAAACTTTTTCTTCCCACCCACAGACCACCTTAAGCAATCCCTTACTAATCACAGAGCACCAATGGCACAGGGACGCGAGTGGAAAGAAAAAGGTTGAGAACTGTTGTATTATGGTAACTCCACATCTGATTAGGTTAATTGTTAGGCAAATGGTCAGAGAAGGACCCCCCCCCCCCCACCACAAGAAAGGCTTAAATCACAGGAACAAAATAAGCTTCTGTCTCACTGCTCCCAATCTTACACACAGTCCTGATTTGGAATGTGGGGTCGCACCTCCACGTTCACCCAAGTTCAGGTGCTGTCTGTGTGGAGTTTGTACACTCTCCCCTTGTCTTGGACCAACAGGTCGGTCGCCTGACGAAGGCACCCGAACCCCCCGTTGAAACGCCGGCGTCCGGGGTGGTGGAGGAATTGGCTGAGAAGAGCACGTTGCTCCCACCCCCCTCCCATGGTTGGAGAGGGATTAAACTACGATCTCATGGCGCCGGGCTCGTCTCCAACAAAAGGAGCGGGAGGCAGGGTCCGCCGCGCATGGAGCGAGGGGGAAGGCATCGTCAACGAGACGTTCGGTCCGGCGTCGCCGCTGAAGCGCAGACCCAGCGAGGATGGTCCCCAACTCCAGCCGCGTCTGTGTGTCTGGGAACCGGGCGGGCTGAGTGCGGCGCTCCGATCCCCGGGATTCGGGACTCTGAGATCCTTCCACACCTCTGGCGTCTTCATTTTCACCTTAAGTGTGCATGCGCTATACTGGCGCGGCGGCCAGCGGGCCAACACTAATATATATTTAATATGATCTTGCGGGCCAAATATAATTATATTGTGGGCCAAATTTGGCCCGCGGGCCAGAGTTTGACATGTGTGATCTAGAGCGTGGTGATTCGTGAACCCCATCATCAGCCAATTCCTGAGTGGGTAGGTGGGGTCCCTGATCGAATGTCCAGGGATTTCCATTCTGATAATGTCTTTGGAGACCTTTGGGCAGACCAATGCAGATGCTTAGGTATCTCATACAGCCACTCCTTAGGTCTATATATACACGTTTGTGACCTGTTTTGTGCACATGTCACAAGGAGATATATTTCATTGTTTGAGCTACATGAACATCTTTGTACAGTTAGGCATATTTAGTTAACTTCACATGGGAAGAGATACCTACCTGCATCCTCAGCCTTTCTGTAAATGGGAAAGTTGGCTATAACTCAAGCATCTTGTGTGCGCCAGGCCAATCCACATAAACATCTGTGAAAGTGGAACCACAAAAGCACAATGGAAAACACTCATTGTTGAAAACTGATCATTTTAATTCAGGCAATGGTCATTACCATCAGTTGAGGTCAACAACAGCTTGAAGAATAAAAGTGTGTAAATCTGATAGCAGTAGGTTGCGTTGTCATGTGGGGCAATGACGGGAATATGTGTGCCATTGATGGCACCAGCACACAGGGGATATTTGTTTTCTGCAAACTGATTGATTATCTCCTGGAGGCGTGCACCACTCGGCAGGTCAATGAAATGTTTCAAAAGGGTCAACCTCAAAGCGACAGTAACTTGGGACACCACCATACACATAGTGAAAATACCCAGACCAAAAATACAACTGATGGATCGATATTCAGATGGGGTAATATATCACTAAAATGCAAGTTTGAGGTGAGGTTCCATAGGCTTTCTGCAGTTTTTTCCCCTGCATCTCAGTTCTGGCTCGAGGAGCTCATATACCGAGCTGAAGGTGCTCCAAGACATTCAAAAATGTTTCTGCCACTATTCATCATCAAAATTGCATAAGACATTAGACTGGAGGATGGGTCCCTGTGATCTCTCTCTCCTCTACATTCTTCTATTATTATTTTGCCAATTAAAATGCCTCAAATAACTAGACATCTTCATCTATGGCTAGACTGCTCAGCTTTTGTTTCCTTCTCAAATGCCTCCCTGCTTCTCAAATTTTCCATGAACAAGTAGTCTTCTTCAGTCAGTGGAGCTATTTATATTGCTGATAATTATGTTGAATAACACACCTGTTTTTTAAGAGAGCCACAGTCTGCAAGGCCATCATCGAAACCTCAAAGTCATCCGCTATTACTGAGAGTTGAGAAATTTCACTTTCTGCAAGTACATAATATGTCACTCGCGATGTCACTGCTGGAGGTTGGGCCCCCATTAGATCCGTGATATCCACATGAAGCAGGGAATTCATGGTCCAGTGTGAACGACTCACCTGGTACTGCAACACAGGTTCTTTAGTTGCCTATTTAGTGGGTTGCCAGTGTGAAAGGGGTTATTAACTAACCACAGTCAACAACTGAGAAGTTTCAGCAAAGAGACAGGCAAATAGAAACTGTGGAAATCTAGCAGGGTCAAGAAAATGACAGTAAAGAGATAAGAAGTATGCTGTAAGAGCACAAGAAAGAGAGAAACTTTCAGGTTGATCACAAAGTGAAACACCAGAACTGCAGATGCAGAAATTCTGAGTAAACAAATGAAAATTGGTTGACCATTTTGCTGAGAGCTTCATGACCTGTCAGTCCTTGGCCTCATCCACTGCATTTTTAGGCCAATATGAACTGGAGAAAAAAATGTAACATATTCTGCCTGGATAGTTAAACATTGAATTGTGTGAATGTTGAATTTTCAATTTCATCTAAGTACATATGTCTGAACCTATTCCACAGTTTCCACCTGTAATTTATCTGTTCACATTTTCAAAGCCCATTCTAGTGCCTATTTTTCTCTCAATATGCTCTTCCTCTTGATAACCCCTCTCCCCCACCCCGCACTCCACATGTAGTCACCTCCCCAACCATCTCTCCCATCTCATCCAATATCTGATCTCCTCTTGGCCCTTCCTCAGCATCCCACTCACCTCCTGCCCTTTCTCTTTAGTTTTAAAAAAGGATCACAACTCAGCTCTACAGGTGATAACGTCGCAGGGCTCAAGCCTGAAATGTTGGTTAATACCTTGATGATGTATTCAAACCTGAAAGGTTGGTTATAAGCCTTTACTTATTATTGATGCTGCATGACCTGCTGAGTCCCTCAAACTCTTATTTGCTCAACATGGAAGACATTCATTTGCACCATTGTTTATAGTCAACTTAGAAAAGGAGGACAAAATGCTGAGTTGGGACAAATTTGGTTCAATATTAGTAAAAATATTAATATCGAGAAACTACTGAGATCACAGACTTTTAAAAAACCCTTATTTCTATACAGACGTATCAAAATAAATTATTGATTTGATCTTCTAAAATCATTTCAATTGAGGAGGTAGCTCAATAGCTTGCCTTTGTTAGTTAACTAAACAACTAAAAGGTCTCTCAGTATAACTGCAGTTGTGGGAAAATTGTTGATTTTAGCCAGACAAATGCCTTAACAGCCAAGACTGGCTGTTAGTGTTATAACAGACAAGAATGATGAATAAGTTCCAGATTAAAACCAGGTTTGTGCAACTGACTTAAAAGTAATGTTTTTGCTATTGCTTTGTGGTATATATAAAAAAATACTGTCTATGCAGATGAATTTTGAAAAATATCAGGTTTAATGAGTTTCTCTTGTACAAAAATTACATCTTTACAACTAATTCCATGTCCATTGAGTTAACTTGATTTCAAAATCAGAGCAGTGCAAATCTCAAATTGGTATGTTAGCAAGTAATGCAAATCTGTTGTACAGGTAAGAAAAATTCCATGTCTCAATCTGCTGAAACATGGAGTGATAAGTAATTGGACATGTAAACATCAAAGTAAAGATTTATTTATTTATCGGATTAAAATATTCCAGAGTTAAAAATAACAAAATATATTAAGCCTTCCTTTCAACACTTACACATTTCATCAATATTACATACATAAGCATTTCAGACCATTTATATCACCAATGAACTGTCAACTACCCAAGTCTTCAAATATATAGGCCCGTTGATGATGAGCTTCTACCTTGGCAATTTGCTCAGTCAAGGCTATGCTTTCTGAAAAATATAACCTCTTTAGTGTCTTTCTCCAATTTGAGCATCATGTTTTATTTACGCTCTAGGGGAGATGAGTGATGCTTGACTTACTTCCGTTTACCGCTGAGATTAATCGGCTGAAAATAGAAAAAAGGACATAAACCAAAACTGCAGATGTTAAAAATCTTAAAAGAAAGGAGAAAATACTGGAAACACTCAATGGGACAGACCAGATTTCAGGCTGAAATTCCTCTGTCAGAATGCACTTGAAACTAATTAGATTTTTTTTACAATTCAAAACATATTTTTCCATATTGTTTCCTGAAGATATGTGTCAAAGGTTAAATGTAAAGTTGTCAGGTGTTAAAGGTAAACTGAAAGATCCCTGCAAAAGTCTACCAAGAGAAAACCCTTCCATATCTAAACAGGAGGAAAAATACATGAGGTTTTGTGGATAATTTTAAAACACATTCCCTATTGGAACCATTTGCCTTAATAATTGCATGAGAACATGTTTTGACTCACTAATGAATATGTCTGCTTCAATAACATTGAGTTTTCTACTCTTTATTTTCACTCTAAACAGTAAATTAAACTTTAAAAACAATTAATAAATGGATATCAATATATTCAAAAGTACACAGTAAAAGAAATTATGTCCTAACTCCATGTTCTTGATTCTAACTGCAAAAGATCCAATTCAAGAACTAAAACTACTGTTTCTCTCAGGTAGTCGAAAACAGCTTTTAACCTTGTTAAGAAAGCTGTAACTATATTAACACTGAAAGGAATGGCAACAAATTTCTGTTGCAGCTAGAAACTTCTAGCTGCTAGAAATGGCAAAAATATGTTTACGAGTCATTTTAACCCTTACAATAAAAATAATAATTACTACTACAACAAAAATCAAATATAATAATACACCAGGTAAATATTCAAAAGAAAGTCAATCATGAAAGCTTTCTTCTTCTTGCAATTCTTAGAAATTGTTCTGTTTAGAAAGTCGATCTCTATTTCCAAGATATTCACTTTCTTGAGTCAGTCATAAAAAGTGTACGATTCAAACAACATTAATTCCTTAAACCTGTAAACAGCTACTCTGTCCTTTTCTGTAATTCCAGATTCAGTTTTAAAATTTAGTCTCATTTCTTGATAACTTGAAGTTTTTTTTTAAATCAGGTTCTTTCTCTGTATTTATCAACTGGGCCTTCGTGAATGTACTATTTATTTTTTTCCATCTTCATGTGGGTCTTTAAAAATGTAATTTTCCCTTCTTTCTGAATTTTCAAGTAGGTCTTCAAGAATGTAACTTGATTGTTTCCCCTAGTCTTGTGTCATTAAACAATGACTTGTTCTCTTTCAAGGAATGAATCTCTTTCTCCAACATTTTGCATCTTGGTAACGCTGAATCCCTCTTTTCAATAACTGCATTCATTTCTTTAGCAGTTGTTCTTCTCTTCCTCCTGGTTTTACAAATTCTCTTTACAATTGATTCTTCATTCTTGTCAACTGCTCTCTCTTTTGGTTACTTTCAAAACTGAAAAATCACCAGATTCAGATTTGTTTCCAAGTACAAAGTTAAAAATCTTTTTGCTCACTGTTTTCTTGACCATCCAATATTTCTAAATTCTTTTTCAACATTTTGTACTCTGAAGGCAGTTAAATTTGTTTCCAGACATTTGTTTCATTCCAGCCCTTGATTTAACTTTACAGGCATACTCACCAGCAGTATTTGCAGCATCTTCTAATCCTTCACTGATTTAGATGCTTTGGATTTATTTCCATCAGTAAGATTTTCTACAAACTGTTCGTATTCTTCTGAAGGTTCTTTGAGTTTCACAACAGATATCACATTGACACTTGTTGTCTGCTTCTGAACAATATCATTCTTTCTTTCTAATGGTCCATTAATTGTCAATCTAAGCATAGTTTTAATAGTGTAAGGTCCTTCTTTCTCACTGTGATTACTTCTATGGGTTCCAGAGCCTTTGGTATCTACAAACCAATAAGCATCTCTATCTCAGAGTTAACCTCCGATACATAACCTTCATCAGATATGGCCACTGATTCACATCACTTTGATGTGAGATGTTTTCTTTATGCACATAAATATGATTATATGTGATTTTTGTTGTAGTAGTAATTATTATTTTTGTTGTAAGGGTTAAAATGACTTGTAAACATGTTTTTGCCATTTCTAGCAGCTAGAAGTTCCTAGCTGCAACAGAAATTTGTTGACATTCCTTTGAGTGTTTCTATAGTTACAGCTTTCTTATCAAGGTTAAAAGCTGTGTTTTCAACTATCTGAGAGAAACAGTAGTTTTAGTTTTTGAATTGGATCTGTCACATCGTCACAAAAATTATCACTGTGTTTTCTAGCAATATTTAATCCTGAAACTAGGTTAGTTTCAACAATCTTTCTTTGTCCCCTGGTTTTCAATAGAATCTTTGTCTTTTTTCCTTCAAGATTAAGCCTTTTCATAAGAACCACAGTGCAAAATGACACCATGTTTCCTGGGGCAAGAAATGCATAAGAACGTACTGTTGCATTCCCATCCTTGGTCTTACATTGTACAGGTAATATCAAAAGTTTGCAGTTATCTGCACCAGCCCCAGTAAGCCCACTGTCAATACTGAAGCTTCAGCATTGTTTTAATCTCTTTTATTGATATTTATTCCTTTTCTGTATCCTTATTTTCCTTGAAGACGTGCAGCATTTTGGGATGCCTTCGATTATATATATTCCAACTGAGTCACTTCTTGCAGTTTTTGCTAATGTGACCCAGAGAGCCAAAGCATATCCATTTTCCTTCAAAAGGGCAATTTTCTCACTGTGTATCTTTTTTCCGTCTGTGCACATTTTCCCAAATCATGGCTCATCATTACAGATCAAACATTTTCTTTTCTTATCAGGTGAATTTTAATTTTCAATAATTTCTTTATCCACCACTGGAGGTGGAAAATGTACTTATCTTCAATTTTGATTGAGGATATGATTTGACAAGTTCTCACGGTAATATACTTGTGAACTGAAGCAAATACTCTAAACAATCCTCTGAGCTGTGACTTTTAATTTCAATGCTACATTCAAAACTTTCCATAAACCCTTGAAATTGATGTAGGTTACCATAAAAAATTGCAATTTTTATCTTGGGTAGAAAAGTGTCTGTAACTGAATTAACAATTCAGCCATTTCATCCTGCAATATCATACCTAGGTTTACGTTACTTTGTCCACCCGATTTCTGATTTGTGCCAGCAGCATCTGGTATGATTCTGTAAAGCCCTTTTTCCAGTGACATCCTGTTAATTGGCCATGCAGTGTCATGGGATAGGAAGCTGTTTGTGGTTTTTCCACTGGGCCATCTTTCACCAGGACACTGGTGAAACAAAACTCATCCCCAGGGATCAGAGAGTCTACCTTCGATCGGAAACTGCTGTTCTTTTTCCACTGGCATCAGCTTATGCCAGGGATATGAGTTGGGGTCAAGGCCATCCATCTCCAGTGTGATTTGATGTCATTTGATGCCAGTGTGCCAATTGTTTTCTTTTTCCAGTGGACCCTGTCCCAGTTAACTCCCCATTAATTCATGGGACAAGGTGCCAACGGAAAAGGGCTTTAAGAGATGGCAATTGGCTACCATCTTGTCTATTGCCGCCATCATTGAAGTTCGATCTCTGGCTAATTCGGGATCTCACTCATCTTGCATCCTCAAATCTCGTATCTGTGGCACTGGCTCACCCCCTCCTCTGCCTTCTTCAAGATCAAGTCCATATTGTGGGTGTAGCACTGGCTCAGCACTGAGTCTTAGTCTCTGCCCAATCCTTGACCAAGTGCTTCTTGTTGTTCTAATGTTTGTACCTAGACTTGTATAATTCAAGACCAGGCCCACACTGTGATTCTGATACAGCTTTAGTATCTAATAGTTTCCTTTCCTGAAGTCCTTCATCAAAACTTGATGTTTTCAATAATTTACTCTGAGTACCAGATACTACTGAACTTTCTAGTGCCTGTGGCCTGGCCTCATTAATAGCAATTTTTCTGTCCAGATCCAGTTGCTACTTTTACTTTTTTTTTAGCTCATTATCCCCCATTTGTAGCTGCTCCTCCTGCATCTCTTTTTGTCCTCATCGCTGCATCTCTTGTAGCTCTGTCTTTCTTCGTCACTGCGTCTCCTGCAGCTCCTTTTTTCTTTATTGCAGCATCTTCTGTGGCTCTTCTTCTCTTGGACATTGCATCTCCTCTTGTTCCTCTTCATCACTGCATCTCCTCTTGCTCCTCTTCTTGTTGCCTCCTCACCCGTATCAGTCTTATCTGTTCCTCCTTATCTACTTAGTTCAATTCAATCTGAAGTAATGCCTTTTGTTTATTTTAAGAACTGCTGCGTCTGCATGAATCTTTCTATGCAAAGATCCAGTACTTGAAACTGGAACCTGCTCTAGAACTCCTCTTACTTCTCCTGCTACCAGCATTTGAGACACCATCATTAGGTCCTGTACTTCAGATGATGCTCTGACAATGCCTCCATTTTAGATTTCTCATCTTTCACATCACCATCTTGTGGTAAAACTTCAGCCATTACCTCATCACTCATCTTAGCTTCTATTATTATTTTTGGCAGTCATTCTGTAGGATCCATATCTCCAGCAGCTGAAACTTTAATTACATCCTCTCTCAATCTTGCTTGTTTCCCTTTGTATCTAATTAATGCCTTCGTAATTCTTCTATCGGCTCTGTCACTTTCATATTCTTGACACACAGTTCCTTGGGAGCCATAGCTGCCGTTTTCTCCATACTGTTGTTCATCACAGTCAAATATCAAACATGCATAAAAATTTCTATAAAACCAAAACAGTCCATCAGACAAGCCAATGCCCCAAACCATGTTCTAATCTGTAATAAACACAGAAGGCTTACTGCTTCAATGTTTTGATGATTGTGTTTCTTGTTATTGAGCTGTTCTAAATAGAGCCCAGTCAATCTAGTCTTCTTCCAAATACAATTTTCAACTCTGTATATCTTCAGATCCATCCTTCTATTGACTAATGAATCAATAATCCAGGTTTCTCTGACTAAAATTATTCTGACCATTTCCTTTAATAATCACATGAGTATATGTTGCTTTGACTTGTTAATGATTTCCACTGTTTATTTTAACTCTGTAATGAAAGTGATCATGGTTGCAATGCAACTAGCAATGTCTTAAGAATTATAGCTCCTGTTACATTATACTAAGCTGCCAGCAGGGGCTGCTACAGAGCAGGAGACTGCACTAGGTAAGATCTATAATGGAGGTTTGCAGCCTCATGCCATGCCTCATAGTGCTGTTTACGAGAACTTTAATGTAAAGAACCTTTTCCTTCAGCCATGTGTTGTCTAAGAACTCACACATACAAATACAAGATGAAACATGGTGTCAGAAGTGGGATGAAGGAAATTAAAAGGAAATACTTCAAAAGAAAAATCTAAAGTCAGGAAGTGATCAGTGAAGTGAAGCTAACATAGAGAAAAATGGAAGGATTAAACCCATCAGTGAAATTAAAGTTAACAGGTAATGTGGTTGAAAATTCTAGCAGATTCAAACAACATTTTGGATTGAATTTAGTGGTAGTCGGAGCTGATGAGAAATGTGATAAAATGACAGCATCAGTTTTCTTGTATGTCATCGGTGAGCTAACCCTGAACGTTTATAATAACTTCACATTTGCTGTTGAAGGAGACAAAATGAAACTGGAAAAAATAATGGAACAGTTTGAGCCATACTGCATACCTAAACAAAATGTGACATTTGAGAGGCACAGATTGTGTACAGAAAACAGAAGAAAGTATTAATCAGTATATGACTGAATTGAGAAACAGAAGCAAAGCATGTGAATTTGGTGGATTGACTGACTTGCTGATGAAAGACAGACTTGTATGTGGTATTTCAGATTATAGTCTAAGGGAAAAACTGCTAAGAGAGCAAAATCTAGACCTGGAAAAATCCATAGCACTCTGGAGGGCTACAGAAACTGTAAAAATGAAGGCAAAAGTGAAACTAGCTGCAGTGAGCAAGAACAAAGATATACCATTTAACAAAAAGAGTGCCAAAGTGGAAAGAGAGGCATGGCCAGCGAACAAAAATGAAAGGGACAATCGAAAGTCATGTAGTCGATGTGGTTCACAACACCAACCAAAAAAGTGTCCAGCATATGATAAAACATGTTATATGCGCAAGAAAAGAAAATATTATGCCCATTGCTGTTGAAACCAAGTGCAAAAAAGCAAGGTTCATGCAGTAGATGAAAGGGAGATAGGGGAATTCTATGTAGATGTTGTGACTGAAAACAAGAAAAAAAACAGAGACTGGATGTTGAGGTTAAAAGTGAATGACCTATACATTTCAGTTAAATTGGATATTGGAGAACAAATTAATGTAATATCAGAGACTGATTTTAAGAAGATTAGAACCAGAGCAAAAATGTATGGAACAAAAGTGAAGGTGACAGGATATTCAGGTACTAATATACCAGTGCAAGGAGAATGCTTGGTCAAAGTGAAACACAAGGGCAGAAAGCACATGTTAGCATTCATCGTGGTACCAAAAGATGTACAGGCCATACTAGGTTTAACAGCCGATGAGAAAATGAACATAATAAGAGTCCTTGATGTGGAAAGTGAAGTGAGACCGTTTATGATGAAGTCATGAAAGAGTACAATGACCTATTTCAGGGTCTTGGCTGTCTTCCAGGAGAACACATGATCTGTGAGGATAAACGTGTCACCGATAATACATCCATACAGAAAAGTTCAATTTATGCTTCAAAAGCAACTAAAGGCAGAGTTGGGCAGGATGGAAACCCTGAATGTGATTCAGAAGATAGATGAGCCAACGGAGTGGGTGAGTTCACTTGTCATTGTGGACAAAAAGAATGGAAAGCTTAGAATTTTCCTGGATCCAAGATATCTCAACAGAACAATAAAGAGAGAACACTTTAAGCTTTCGATGCTTGAAGAAATTGTGTCACAGTTTGCAAATGCAAGGTTTTTCAGCAAGTTAGATCCATCATTATGATTTTGGCAGCTTAAAATGGATGACGCAAGTTCAAGACTGTGGACGTTCAATAGTCCATTTGGCAGATACAGATTCCTAAGGTTACCATTCGGAATTGCCTCAGCTTCTGAAGTGTATCAAAAAACTGTCCATATGGTCTATGAAGTAGATCCCTCAATGGATGACATCATAGTATGGGGAACCACAAGAATGGAGCATGATGAGAGACTAAGGAAAGTGCTGGAAGCAACAAGGAAAGCAAATCTGAAGCTGAATGGAGAGAAATGCCAGCTCAGGGTGACAGAATTAACATTTATAGGAGACATTATTGGCAGTGAGGGCATCACACCAGATCCCAGAAAGGTGTCCACCATTAGGAACATGCCAAGTCCACAATGCAAAAAGAACATCGAGAGGTTTAATGTAATGATCAACTATATGGGTAAATTCATCTCCAACCACTCAGAAAAGAGACTCCATTGAGAAGATGAACAGAAAAGAACATTGAATGGGAGTGGGATCATGACCATGAAAAGTCATGGAGGGAACTAAAGAAACTGCTCACAGAGGAACCAGTTCTGGGGTTTTACGACCCAGCGAGACCCATCAAGATATCATTAGATACACCACATAGTGGGGACGGTGCAGTTCTTCTGCAAAAATATGACAACCCAGTGCATATGCATCACGCTCAATGACAGGCACAGAGAAGCAATACGCTCAAATTGAAAAGGAGCTGCTCAGTATCACATACTCCTGTGAAAGATTTCATCAGTTTGAGTCAGGACCAGCAATCGGTGTAGAGACCATGAGCCCTTGATTGCATTGTTCCAAGAGCTATTAAATGAATGTCCACTTAGAATATAAATAATGATGATTTGGCTGCAACGTTATACACTGAATGTGGCGTACACTTGGTGTAAGCTAATGTACACACCAGACACGTTGTCTAGAGCTGTTGACATGAGAGAGCCTGCAAACACCAAAATGAAGATGTGAATCCTTCATGGACATGATCACAAGTGCACTGCCCATATCATATGCAAAAATGGAGCTCAAAATCTCAGAAACAAACAAAGATGAAACACTGAGACATCTTGGATAGATGACCCAACATGAAGCAGGACTGCTCACCTAACGTTTCTGTGAACTGGTACTGCAGGGTGGAACTATCAGTGGTTGAAGACATCATCTACAAAGTAAGTAAAATCCTTATCCCAAAGAGTCTGAGAAAAGAGATGCTAAAAGGATCCATGGAGGACATCTTGGAATCGAAAAGTGCAAGAAAAGAGCATGAGAGTTGATGTTCTGGCCAAGAATCAACAATGATATAACAAATGAAGAGTCAAACTTTACAATATGCCAGAAATATACAGCAAGCAATCCTGCAGAACCACTGAAGCCACACCCAGCACCATACAGATCTTACTGGAAGTAGGTGCTGACCTATTCGAATGTCAAGAGAAGGACTATCTTGTAGTCACAGACTATTACTCCCTGGATCCAGAGGTGTGTAAACTGGACACCACTACTGCAGATGCTATAATAACAGGCATAAAAGCCATATTCTCCAGACATGGCGTGGTAAGCGAGGTCTTCACAGTCAATGGACCCCAGTTTTGCAATTCATATTTCTGACATTTTGCCAAAGAGTGAGACTTTGTACACATCACGTCAAGTCCGCATTTTTCACAGTTGAATGGTCTAGTGTAAAAATCAGTAGAGAGTGAAAAGACTGTTGCAAGGTAAAAGACAGTGGAACAGACTTCTACCAGAATACGCTAGAATACCACACAACACTGCTCGAATGTGCTATGGGATGTAGGCTAAGATCAAATCTACCCATTTAGGAGAACCTCCTAAAAACAAGAGGGGGAGAAAGTGAGGAAATTCAAAGAACAATGGAATGAAAAGCAAAAGTATTACTCTGACAGAGGAACAAAAAACCTACTGATACTCTACACTGGTGACCAAGTAAGGCTAAAAGACAAAACAAACTTATAGACTCAGAAGGGAACTGTCCTTAGTGAGGTCCAACTAAGATCATACACCATTCAAACAGATGAAGGTGCTGTTCTGAGAAGAAATCATCAAGACCTTCAAATAGTACCAGCCACAGTACATGGAACGGTGGATTCTGTTGAACAATCTGAATGAACATCTGAGATTACATCATCTGAGACAACAACTCAGATTTAAGGACAATTAATCAGGAGATCATCACGATATGTGAATCCTGCTAAGAGACTCATTGAGCAAATTTAAAGACTCCTGTTATAGAACGAAGTAGTGCTATCTTATTTACTCTTCAAGTTTTAGTGTATGTAAATGTGAACACACAAAACAAGTTTTAAAAATGTGAACAATGTTGATAATAATGAAAATGTAAGTTCATTGTGTTCAATTTAAAATTGTAGTTACACAAAGAAAACATGTTAGTTAAAAGTAAGCTACTTTTGTTTAAATAAAGGGAGATGCAATGACAATAATCATGTTTTCAATGCAACTAGTAATGTCTTAAGGATTATAGCTCATGTTCGATTATACTTGACTACCAGCAGGGGCTGACACAGAGCAGGAGACTGCAGTATGTAAGATCTGTAATGGAGGTTTGCAGCCTCATGGACTCTTTACATCAACTTTAAGTAAATAACCTTTTCCTTCATCCATGTGTTGTCTAAGAACTCATACATATGAAAACAAGATGAAACAAACTCTAAATAGTAAACTATACTTTAAAAACAATTAATAAATAGACAATAAGATACATTCAAAAGTACATTCAAAAGAAATTGTCTGTCCTAACTCGACATTCTTGATTCTATCAGCACATAGTCCTATTCAAAAACTAAAACTACTGTTTCTCTAAGATGGTCGAAAACACAGCTTATAAACTTGACAAGAAAGTTGTAACTATAGAAACACTCAAAGGAATGTCAACAAATTTCTGTAGCAGCTAGAAACTTCTAGCTGGTAGAACTGGAAAAAACTATGTTTACAAGTCATTTTAACCCTTACATTCCCTTTTAATCCTGAATTATTATTTGCAATGATCGAACTTCAACATTGTTAACAAATTAATATTATCACTACATTTTATGCCTTTAAATGATTAATGGGAATATTTTTAATAGGTAAAGTTCATGGGGTTGAATTTTTTTTCTCTTACAGGAAGCTAAAATTGATAGAAGGATTCATATTTTGAATTTTTATGCTGACAGACAAAAGTTATAATCAGGTTTTATTTTCCAAAACAAATTAAGCAAGTTGTTGAAGAAATGTACACAAATATACATAAGTTACTTTTTTGGTAAAGGCATTTGGTTAGTCCAGTACCTCATCCTGATTGGTTCATTAGATGTGGTACAGTAGTATTCACTGCCATTCCTATCTTTTTCCTGTGAGTCAAAGATATATATTTTTTTTACTGACATGAGTTATCCACAAATGGCAATGACTTATAATCTCTGATAAATGTTAGTTCTAGATTTTTTTTTGTTCTCCATGGATTCATCATGGTCTATTGAGTTCGTCCAACATTTTCTCTTTATGTACGATGTTTGGAAGTTGGTGTTTCATTTGAAATATAATTGTGTATATTTCTTTACTATATTATCAACGTTAGTTGTGAAAAAAGTTACATTAAACTAAGGATGAATACTTGCAATATATTCCAAAGTTAGCAATATAGAATGCTGTTATTCCCAAGAATGTGTTCACATTCAGTAATGATAGTAGATTCTGAGAAGAGGACAGGCTGTGGGGTTGTGCACATGTACAGTCTTCAGTGTATAGTTTCGATACAGATTATTGTGGTCCTGTTCAGTTCAAGTATCACACCTCACAAAAGCAATCAATTTATGAATAGTACAATAAAATATAGAAAACAAATTTGATTTCATGAACTTGGGCAAGGATGAGTTAAAAAAAAACTCAACTTCAATGATGCAAGATAAAACAAAACAGTCATTAGTGAAAAAGGCATAATTGAAATGCTTATTTGTATAAATGCAAATCCTTCGAGATAAATAACCTATAAATTAAGAGAATTTGAATATGGAAATGACTAGTATCAATAAAGATTATGCAGATTGTTTATGCCAGCTCCATGTGTCACCTTTTGAATAATAGTTAAGATTTTAAAGGAGAAATGTTAATACAGGTCAAAGACTTTTAGGTTCTCCAGGGATAAGTGAATATTGAAAATATCTATCTAAAACAGAGTCTAGCAATTGCAATTTAGAATACTTCTTTGATAGATCTAGAAGTAATTGTCCAAGAGTATTGTCCAAGATTAAGAATGTCACACAACATTTCCTGTACGGTATTTCTCAGTTCTCTCACTGATTTTTTTTTCCACTCCACTGACTTAGTTTCTTGGCCATGTTCTAGAATGGTTTACTTCTAACTGCTTCCTGCGTTGCAAATAAGATTGGATCTCAGACAGTGCCATGAAGTTTAAATGCCAAAAATGTGTTAAAGCAACCGTGTTCATAGTAATTTGTGATGGCAGTGGTAATTTTTTGGCCATTTCTCATTGAATGATTTTAAAAAAACAATAATTTTCTGGGTAGCTGTGTGTTTAGTATATCATTCTCTATGAAGATATCAGCTTTGAGACAGTAGTGGGATTCTCCTTTTGAAGTCGGAATGTATAGATTACACTAAGCTCCATGTCATTCCGATGTAATAATTGAGGATGTAACAGTTCTCAGGAAGAAAGGTAACATGGGCAACAATACAAAATGCATTGGAGATAAGCTGGATAAAAGTGAGAATACCAGACCACAAGGCTGCAATTGCTCCAATTCAGATGAACCTTCAGATTTCTAGGATCTGAAGGGTGAATGCTGGGTAAGCAATACTCTCAAAAGGAGGATCCGGAAATTATTTAGATATGGCTGAGACAAGTGGAAGGATTGATAGTAGAGTTTAATTTCACATTCAAGATCCAAAATCTAAGGATATGAGAGTTCACCTGAAGTTAACACAAGGACTAAAAATAAGTTCACCTACTAATCCTGAAGAAAAAAAAAAATCAAAATCAGTCCCATACCTCATCCTTGAGCAACCTTGGAGTGAATATGACCCACAATGTGATTCCAGCCCAAAGCAAAATGTATCCAAAGAATGTTTTCTTCCATTGGGAGCCTGCATTTGTTCAAGGTAATATAGTTTAAGCCTTTCTTATGCATATTCTTAACTACCCTATGATAAGCTTTCAAAACTGTTGCTGAGTGCAGCTGGCTGTATGAAAATGCAGGCAAATTGCATGATCCATCTAATCCTTAACAGAGTTGAGCTAGTGTGAAACAATGAATTCCAATGTGCACCAGCAGTAAGGATCCTGTAATAATCTTTTTCTTGTAACAGATGGACAGACCTTTCATAATTTATGAATCAGTGAAGAAATTAGGGGTAGCATAATTGGTAATAGCAATTAGCCCAACACCTTTACAGCGCTAGCAATCGGGACCAAGGTTCAAATCCCACGCTGTCTGTAAGAAGTTTGTACATCTCCCTGTGTCTGCATGGATTTTTCCCGGGGGATCCGGATTCCTCCCACCATTCAAGGTTAAATGGGTGTAATTGGGTGTCACAGACTCATGGTGCTAATTGGCCTATAACTATGCTGTATGTTTAAACTTTTTTTTAAAAATTCTCTGGAATGTCAGGAAATAATCAGGCCTTTGAATTCCAAATCACCTCTTCCATGATCATTATTCTCAGCACACTCAAAAGTGTTTTGTCAATAGGTAGGTTGCATGTAAAACAAAATGCTGGTGCTGCTGATGTGGATCCAGGGAGAGGAGACACAGCACTTCTCCACAGGGTTCAACTGCCCAATCCCACCACTGACGGCTCCTTTAACAGGCTTTAAATGGCCTGTTAAAGAAGCCGATGGTAGTTTATTTTAAAATTCTGCAATCACGGGGTCTGGACTCAAGATGGCAGTGCCTGTACTTGGCAACAGCCTTGAGGGGTTGCAGACTAAGGGGAAGCAGTGGTGCAGGGTGCCGGGAAACAAGAACAACACCTCAATTTTGAGAAGCAGAGGAGACTACATTATGGAACAGTGATCATGACAGCAGACCAATGAGGGGCTATGTGGCTAGGAACCCATGCAGGCTGCGGGCTGATGGCAAATGTAGTCTTCTGGAGACTGGCTCAAAACCTGCTGAAGGGGGTACCAGGTATCGAACCTAGGATCTAAGAGGGTGCCGAGGGCACTGAAGACTTCCTGATTGTGTCGGTGGTTTGGAGCTGGAGCTTGGTTTGCCAATGGTTTGGACTGAAGTCTGTGTGACTGTGTAATATTGTGTAATATTACACCTGTTTTATTACATGACGAAAAGGCAATCTTGAACATCTTAAATATTGCTTTTTAGAAAAGACTTATTGCCCAACCTTACCTTTGGATTTACTTGTTTCATTCACCAAAATTCATAAATAATTTGACAACTGTCTATACATGATCTATTTTGCCATGAGCGAGTTTTGCCAAAACAAGTAACATTTTGCATTTGCACATTATTTTCTTGGTACCATGGATGCACAACAGAAACATGATCTTTAATTGCGTAGGTGGAAAGAGAGGAGCTTCCTGACTTTCTTCCACCCACGAGGTGCAGATGAAGGCATTCTTAAATTGCATTAATAAAGTTAGACAGCCAATAGTAATTAGTCCAACTGGTATGAAGTAGCAGAATCTGTTCATGCTGCCATGTGGTGCTAATCAATAAGCAGCATGTTAAAAAATGCAATGAAGTACGTAAAAACAAAAGGTTCCATCTCAAACAAATTAACCTTTCAAAGAAATACATTTCCTTCTTCCAAACATTATGAGTTACAATGTCATATTTGTTATTTGTATCCTAAAGTATCTAGAAATCCATAAAATAAGAACATTCAATAGTGCGAGCAACATTCTGAGGAGAGTGAAGCAGATTTAACATTTCATGTAAATTTTTTCTTTGGCTTGGCTTCGCGGACGAAGATTTATGGAGGGGGTAAAAAGTCCACGTCAGCTGCAGGCTCGTTTGTGGCTGACCAGTCCGATGCGGGACAGGCAGACACGATTGCAGCGGTTGCAAGGGAAAATTGGTTGGTTGGGGTTGGGTGTTGGGTTTTTCCTCCTTTGCCTTTTGTCAGTGAGGTGGGCTCTGCGGTCTTCTTCAAAGGAGGCTGCTGCCCGCCAAACTGTGAGGCGCCAAGATGCACGGTTTGAGGCGTTATCAGCCCACTGGCGGTGGTCAATGTGGCAGGCACCAAGAGATTTCTTTAGGCAGTCCTTGTACCTTTTCTTTGGTGCACCTCTGTCACGGTGGCCAGTGGAGAGCTCGCCATATAATACGATCTTGGGAAGGCGATGGTCCTCCATTCTGGAGACGTGACCCATCCAGCGCAGCTGGATCTTCAGCAGCGTGGACTCGATGCTGTCGACCTCTGCCATCTCGAGTACCACGACGTTAGAACCTTAATTAAAACTACCATCAATGTCGACAAAAATTTCAACCTGGATTTGTAGCTTTAAAAGTACATTATATTAAAGCCTGCACTGACTTGAATGGATTAATTTCATAGGTCCAGTGCAATGTACAGAAGTGACTATAGAGTCTATTTGACGTTATTGATTGAGATGTATTTCTGGGCATAGATGTGTCAACTAGATATGCTAAATCTGCAATGAAACAGATGATCAGTATGTGATTATAATGATAGTTAATCATTAAATAATGAGCAAGGTATCAAAAATGTTCTCTACGCACCAAACTTATGAGGTAATACTGTGAAATCATCTCCCACAGTGAGATGAGATAATGTACTGGACCTTAATAGAACATCTCAGCCAAAAATCAGCATCTCCAAAAATGGAAAGTCAAACCAGTGTAGACTAATACAGTGAATAGATAGTGTTGTAGAACAAAGAGAACAAAGAGGTCTAGAGGTGGCAAGTCAGGCAGACAAGATGATGAAGAAAGTTTTGGTACAATTGCCTTCATTAGGTGAGACATTGAGCACAAAAGTCTAATGATTCAGCCATACAAGGCATTGGTGAGACCGCACTGAAAATACTAATTGTAATTCTGGTTGCATAGCTTTTGGAAGGGGTGCAGAGGACATTCACCAGGATCTTCTTGGTACTTGAAGGGATACAGGGAGAGTTTAGAGAGGCTTGGTCTTTATTCTCTAAAGCGTAGGAAGCTAAGGTTGCAGAGGTTTGAGGTTTCTGATTCTTAGAGGTTAGCAGAGCAGATGAGGCATGGATAAAGTGAATGCTCACAGTCTATTTTCCAAGGTAGATGTGAGAGTTGATATTCTAGATTTAGAGGCCAAAGGTTTAAAGTGAGAGGAAGAGATTTAAGAGAGACCTAAGATATAAGAAGGATTCCACGGATGGTGTCTCTGAGGGGGCACACTTTTGCATCTCTTTCTCTGACTGTAAGTGGAACTTCAGGCAATATCTCCCAATGTCAAATAAGAAAACAAAATCCATGTAATATTGCACTGTCTTTATGACGTGACAATAAAATTTGATTCAAGAGGCAACATTTTTCACTCTCAGGGTGGACTGTTTCTGGAACTATAGAAGCAGGCACAATTTTGATATTCACAGGACATTTCAATAGAAATATGGATGGAAAAGGCTTAGAAGGATGTGAACCAAATGCAGACAAATGAGACTTGTCCAAAATGCCAACTTGGTCAACAAGTTTGAGTTGGGCTGAAAGTCTTGTTCATTGCAGCATGACTCCATAACTTGATGAAGCATTTCCTCAAGATTGCAGGGAAGCTCCAAATCAGATACAAGTTGAGTACCCCTTATCTGAAATACATGGGATCAGAAGTGTTTCAGATTTTGGATTTTTTTGGATTTTTGGAGTAATGTATTTAGGTTAACTAAGGAGCACAGTAGGATCAGCAGAATACCTGTATCAGCTATTAAACAACAACAACAAACAACAGCAGGCTTTCAGTCTCCACCTACAATGCTGGGTTTTGATCAAAAGGTTACAGTACACTGTATTCATTTTTTTTTTCAATGCAGTCATGTTGCTGGTCATGTTACATTCAAACATGACATTTTAGGAGGAGATGATTTTCAGATTTCACATGAAAATAATGTTTTGTACTTACCAAAAAAAATCTTGATCTCTGCTTACAAAAGAATATAAATGCAGCACCAAATGCTAGAAATTCTGCTGAATGGCTTTTTAAAACATTAACTCCAGGGTAATCTGCCTTACTGTTTCCTCTTGAGTCACCACAGTGATTAATGCACGTAGGATTAGTAATGATGATGATCGGTAACAAACTGGCACCAACAGAGCATCAGCCGGGTGTGGAATTTTCTTCTTGTGGCATCAAGTTAGCACTCAAAAAGTTTCAGATTTTACAACATTTCAGATTTTCAGATAAGGGGTGCTCAACCTGTAATGGTACAATGAAGTATGTAATCATCTGGACACGAAAACTGTATCAAGACTGATAATTAATAGATAATGTCAGTATAATGTTCTACAATGTAATTAAATTGTCTGAATTTTATCTTTTCCATGTTTGTTATATTAACTTTTTTTTAACTTCCTTTTTCTTTCAATGCCATTCATATATAACATCTGGCAATGCAGTTAGGTGAGGGATTTGAGTTTTTCTCATTTACTATTTTCTTTCCTATTTTTTATATTTTTTTTTCTAAAAAGGGCAAATGCTATTCAGAATATGAATTATGGATATGTTTTATAATTTATGTATGTTAATGATAGTAAGAATATCTTATTTAGTTTGTGTAACTGTCCATACTATCTTATTGAATTGTCCCATTTTTTGTATGTTTTTTATTAAAATCAATAAAAACATTTTTTTTTAAAGTATAATGTTCTTCAGTGCACCTGAAGAAAATGGGGTCCTTTCTCATTAAGGACTTCTGATTTCATTGTTAATCTACCTCAACGATTTTCTTCATGCATCACTTCTGCTATATGGAAACCAAACCATTCATTTCTTTATGCATGCAACAGCCAAAATGTCCTCAGAGCAGCTCCTCCTTCACTGCTGTAACTTCAATGGAATTTACTCACATTTGCTAAGGTTAAGTATAAATGTGGTATTTTAATTCTGTTCCAACATCTGTGGGTTTGGTATTAACCTAGGGACTAGCCAGTGGGGAATTAGTTTCCAAAGAGCTTCTCCAGCTTATATCTTTAATTTTAGTAGAAAACTTAGAGAAAATAGAAGCCACATGTAGCCAAACTAGGTGGGGTCCCTGAATGATGCTCTGCGAGTATTTGTAACATTGCAACAATTTTTTTACACTTATGCTGGTTTACAAAGGGTCATTCAAAATCTCCCATGGTAAGAAGAGAAATTAACATTGTTCCTTCACTTGACTGTTACCAATAACCACCATGTTTCCTTTCGTATTGTGAGCTATAAATTACATGTTGGGACCCATGGAAAATATTTTCTTTTAGTCGATGTGCTGTAGGTCTCCTTTTCTTTCTTTTCTTTGGCTTGGCTTCGCGGACGAATATTTATGGAGGGGTATGTCCTTTTACACTTCCAACAAAAATCCCTTGGGAACTTCAGAACATCTGCAGATGAAACTATAAGCTGAATAAGCAGATTTATTACAAATAACCCAATAAATAAGCATTAGGAAGGACAACAGGCTGAATCATTCTTCCATACAGAACTAAAACATTGATCCTTGGAATAAACAAATAATCATTATCAGTGTGTCCTTACATGAGTGGAAATGGATGGCCCTCCTGCCTACAATTTTAAACAAGAACTAAGTACTGATACTCCTTTCCCATTTTTCCAATGGTATAAGGATAAGCCAGGTTATGAATTATATTTTTTAAATCAAAGGGACCATAGCTCCAAGGCTGCATATTACATGGACTGTAAAGTATCACACTCTCTTGTCGCACAGACCTGAGTCAACCTTCAAGACAACACAGAATCAAAATGATGTTTCTTCATATTACAGCTATCAATCATTGTAATTAAAAAAAAAACACACCTGACTGATCTCCCAGCTCTTTCTCATAATCAAACAAAGTCATTAAAATGAGAATAAACTCTATTGAGTACCCTCTTATCTGTCATATACAAAATAGTGCAATTCTAATAACTTTGTTTAAGGAGCACCAGGTCATAAACATCACCTTTTGGAATTTACAGTAAACTACTAGTGCACAATCTCCTGAAGAGAATTGCAACAGACTTACGTGCTCTTCATTCTAAAATTCCTGTTGAAGTGGAAGAGTAAATAAAATATTGCACCGGAACAAAAAAATGTTGTGAAAACAAAGGCATCTTCATTCATTTCCCACTTGAATGAAAATACCATCTTGTGTCCATAGATATGCTAATATGACATTTAAACTGTAAGGCATTGCAAGGGTGATAGGGCCATCCATAATCATCATCTAAAGATCTTCAAAGTCTCTACATTTGTTGCTCATTTCTGGTTTTATAAAGAGTTTTAGTAAAGAAGGCAAATATTTTCTAATTTTTGTATTCCAAGGAGTGATATTTCAGTTCTATAGCTTATACAAATATTATTTTTTTCTTACACTGGAGCTTGTGGTTGTGTTAAAGTTCAACCTTTAAGCATGAGAAGAGTGTGAATTAAGATAAGATAGTTTGAACAGTAAATTCACACAGGAGATATTTCAATTCCACAGAGCTGACTTACTTGATGTATATCTGCAAATATTTCTCTGGAATAGAACACCATTGCTTACTGCTATGTCACTTCCACAACCCTTCAAGTCTATACAAGTTCTGTGTTGTCAGTTTACTGGGAATCTCCATGCCAACTCTTTATGCTTATGAAAAATTCTGCATTTTTTTTTGGTTCTGTCATATTATCAAGCATGTCTGCGATTGCTATAAAAGTGTGTGTTAGGTTCCAACATAAAGGGTATGCTGTTTCTCCAGATTTATGTGGCAAAAACTTGCATGGACATTGACCTTGGTCAATTTTAAAATATCATTTACCTCACCTGTATCCTCTTTTAGATTTATATTCATTAAATCTTCCTTTGTTACCCAAGAAAAGCTTGTGTAATACATACACCATAGTAGACTCCTGGTTCATTTTAATCAGCCACAAATTTATCTTTAAAAAAAGCACATCCTCAGAATGACCCATTCTTCCAGTTAGATCATAAATGATATTGAAAAGGGCAATACTAATGGCAAGTCTTTGTCTGCCTTATGGCAGGAAGAAGAAAATATTGTGTAATATTACATGTTCTGTATTATTAAAATGACAATAAAGTAATCTTGCATCTTGAATCTTGAAAAATCATATTTTAAACTGAGGAACTTACCATGCACTGTAACTGAAAAACATAACCTACTGGAACTGTAAATTTGGCCTGTGAAGTTGGCATTTTTACTTTAAAAAGGTCAGATACATCCCCAAGATAACTTTTACATATTTATTTGTTTTCAGTGCTCACCACTTGCATTGTTAGCTTGCCTCATAACATAGATTCTCCTGCACTGAGCATGTCTCACCCAACATTATTTAATGGCCAACACCAACTGAAATGTCAACATTTGCAATTCTGGAGCTTTATTTAAGCAATAAAAAAAATAATTAAAAGGGTAGCTCCTTGGAGAGATTGTGTCAATTTTATCTGATGCAAAGAAAGGCACAGGCCAGACAAATTCAAACAGAGAGCAAAATAATTAATTTTTGATTGCTTAAGCTCAACAAATTGTGTAAGTTAATGAAGTGGAACGAAAATGTCTTCTCTGAGACCTGAAGCTATTCAGACGGTGATAAAATAGACTCTTTATTTCCCTCCACACTAAACTGTTTTAATCCCTGCTTGAAAATCAATGCTAATGACATTGATTCAGTGGGAAATGCAATAGAATAATAACATGAAAATTATTTTGTTTAATGGTGTTTAGTTAGATGTTGGCACTCCAGCATGTCAGCAGGTTTCAGTTTTATAAATCTTATGCTTCCAGGAGATGAGAAGAAAAGTTGTTAAATTAATGACTTTATGACAAGGCACAAATATCGTACACTAAAAGTTAAAACTCATAACCAACATGCATTGGTTTCTTCTCTTCATCATTAATTTACATTCTCCCATATAAGAATTTTCCACTTTCACTTACCAGTATCTGAAAAATGCACTCTGTACTGCCTTTGCCCAGTCAATGCATTATTGCCCATACTTATGGAAACATGTAAGGATTAGCAATACCTTGCAATGGAAGCCACATAATTGGTTGCATAGTTCACAAGAAAATTAAATTTGCTAAAGAGCTCATGCTTTGTTTCTTTGTTTAAGACACTTATTTTCATCGGTTAAAAAAGGATACATTTATACCTTCTCCTTACCGAATGTTGGGAGGAAAGTCAGCATCACCAGAATGTTATCTTCATTCCGTTATTGACCTTTGCTGAGGACTGAATCATATGATGATATAGCACCGAAGGAGGTAACTTGGATAATAATGCTTGTATCAGCTCTTTGAATGAACTATCCTATAAATTATTCCCAAATCAGTCCTCTTAACCATCTACAAAATTTCCCTCAAAGTATTTAAAGTATCTCATTTTCAAAGATATTATTGAATCTACAATATCAATAGAATTCTAGCAGGTGCAGTAGGAGAACATTCAACTTATCAAGTCTGTGCCAGCTCTTTTACATCAATCTTGACATTAATATTACCTTATTCTTTCCCAGTGATCTGCAAATTATTTTCCCTCATGTGTCCATCCAATCATATTTTGAAAGCTTTGCTTGTTTCCATTGTACTTGGAGGCTACAAATTCCAAATTATAATCAGTCTCTGTGTAAAAAGCTTCCTTTCTCACATTCTGTAGTATCTGTTACCTATCACTTAATAGAACATAGAACATATGTTCTATGAACATACACCATTTGTTAAAAGCAACAGCTTTTCTCTAATTCCTCCATCTAAACCCACAAGATCATATGCACTTTTCTCTTTTTTTTGACAAACAACTCAAATCGGTATCCTTAAATTATTAATCCATTTTCCACTGGAGGCTATTGCTTCTCACTTATTCTATATTATCACCTTATTAGTTTTAACATCTCCACTGCTCTCTTTCCCCTCTCTCTACAGTCTCTGTTCAACTAAACAACTCTCTTCCTCCATGTAATTGAAATCAATGATGATTAATGAGGCAATGATACAACTTATCAGTCCCAGTAAAATTATGTGACCATTTGAATTCTCAATTTTATCCACAGCTTTTGCCTATTTGGAAAAGCTAAGAGAGCAGGATAGTTCATACTTAAGTTTCTTGCTATGCAATTGAAATCAAAAAGAGTCATCAAGCTTGATTTGGTTGGAGCACAAAAAAGATTTATTATGATAGCCTTAGCTGTAGCAAAAAAAATGTATTATGTCAACCTGGAAATCAGAAGATAGCCTGAGAATACAGCAATGGTACATAGAAATGAATAAATGTATTCCATTGGAAAAATTAACATATAATTTAAGAAATAACATCACAGTATTCGAACAAATTTGGGAACCGTACATGAAACACAACAGAGAAGTCCTACCGCGGACCTCCACCACCTAAAACGACAGAAAGAGAAGACGACGAAATGCACTGACCCAGTGTGTAAAAGTAGATGACACAAATTTCTTGTTTATTTTCATTGTGTGATGACATTGTTTAATGGGTTTATTGTATTGTATATGTTGAACGTTTAGTGGGTGGGGAGGGGGGTGAAGGAGGGAGGGAAGGGAGGGGGAAAAGGGGAGAAAATGACACTGTGTATATTCAAGAGGGAAATGTTTGTGTGTATTTTGGTCAGAATGGTTCATAGTGTGAAAAATAAAAAAAAATAAAAAAAATTAAAGCTTGTGATCCTTGTATGCACACCTCTAAAAATGTCTCAAAATCTGCAAGAAGTGAAGTTTCTATTGTATATTACAAATATTGCTGTATCGCATGAATGGAAAATGTGCAGAAAAAAGTTTGTAAGTCAATGATGATCTGAGTGCCATAGGGAAAGATTATCTAAACTCAGAAACTGAATTTGGAAATGGTTTAGATGGAAATGAAATATAACATGACATAATATGGTAGGATTTACCATAAAAGATAAAATAATGGGAGCTTATCAGAAAAGTATATCAATAATCAAAGGAGGGTTTTAATCTGCATAAAAATGAGGAAAAAAATAAAAACTGAACTCTGTGTGTAGTAGAAAGTCAGCTTGCAGTATTGTTTCTTAAAACAATACATTAACAATCCAATCAGAGAGCAGGATATCACAAATATAATACAAGACACGGTTAGTGAATTACTTCATTTGCGAAGCACCATTATGATCAAACTAAAGGGCCTGGGCCTCCATCCATTCCTATGCAAGCGGATCCTCAACTTTCTCACCAGCAGACCCCAACCAGTGTGGATCAGCAGCTTCACCTCCTACTTGCTTTGTCCCCTGTTTAATCACAATACACACTTAGTTCAGAACAACTAAGCAATGATGAGTCAGAATGTAGGATGGGGAGTGAGAATCTAGTTGGTTGTGACAGATCAACAATCTTGCTCTCACTGCGTGACCTGCCGAGTCCCTCCGGCACTTTTGTGTATTGGATCTCACTCTCACCATCAACATTGATGGGATGGATGTGGAGAGGATGAGTACTTTCACATTCTTGGGTGTCCACATTTCAGAGGGCCTCTCATGGCAACCAAAACAAAAGGCACCCGATGCCTCTACTTTCTAAGAAGTCTGAAGAGATTTGGTATTTCATCAAATATTTCAGCAAGTATACTGTGGAAAGTATGCTGACTGGTTACATCTTGACCTGGTTTTGTGATTCAAATACTGAGGAGTGCGAAAGGCTATAGAAGTTAGCAAACGTAGACAGGTCTATCACAAGCTCCGATCTCCCATCCATTAAAGGCATCTATGTGAGGTGCTGTCTCAAGAAGGCACCCAACATCATAAAAGACACCCATCACCCTGGTCAGAACCTCTGCTCTATGCTACTTTTGAAAACAAGATATAGAAAAAAAGCTTTTTTTTAACCTCCTCTTAATATTATAAACTACTCAGGCACCACAAAAATGTTATGTCTGCGGTATTAAATCATCATTTTTCCCTCTTATACCAGCTGTAGCTGTGAATATTTATATTAGATTTATTGTCTCTTTCCATGCTAGGATAAATTATTATAGTTGGATTTTTTTCTACAAAGTGCTTGTTTGGATGCAGCAAGTAAGAATTTTAGTTTTTATTTAAGTTGAACTTACTTGTATGACAATAAACTTATTATCATGAATATAAGGTAACTGAACTTTACATTCAGTTTGAGATAAAAAGGAATGGTACTTAGACTAGTGCAGTCAATTAAACATAAAACTGGGCATTTATGAGTCCATGAAAGTAGGGACATCAAAAGTGAACTGGTTAATGAATTGGATAGTTAACATGCAGTGACAGATATTTGAATTTGATTTTTTGGAATGCACAGAAAATGTAAATAAAACAGAATGAAATTATTTTTTTAACCAAAGGTCAGAGAACTGTGTGCCTTTACACCTATAGGCCTTTCCAAATGCTGGAATGTTGAGCAAAAAGCAGTCTGCTGTAGAAACTCAATGGATCAAGCAGCATCTGTGGAAGCAAAGAGATAGTCAGCATATTGGGTTGGGCCATGATCTCTGGCAGTTTGTTTATCATTAATCTCTGAAGGGGTGGGGAAGAAGAGACTCTGAATGTTCTCAAGGTTGATGTCCGTGTTGGAGAAAGGTTATTACAGGTAATTTGGAATGTGAAACTGACCATACATTTAGAACAATTATTAACTTATTCTTTATAAAATGTCTTTATTGACTTTAATTAAAAAAAAACATACACTCATAGTAATCCAATATATGAGATAAAATATTTGAAAAAAAAACCAAATAATTTGTACTTCTCCAATAATACGTTAAGCATACATGATATAAATTTTGTGCGCTGTCTTAAGCAAACCCATTTTCAAAACACTTCAAAAGAAAAAAAAAACTCTATTAATCAAACCCCTCCCTTTAAACAAGGTTAACTTGCATATTTAAAATGCATAGGAAATGGAAGATGCCATTGGAAAACCAGACAACACTAATTGGGAGCATCTAAACACCCGATTTTAAAAAAAATCTGGTAATACTCCATGAATGGGCACCAAGTCTTATCAAAATTCACCTTTACATCTTTGACATTAAATCTAACGATTTTTTTCTAAACTTAGGAAGAACATGACCTACTGTAACCGTTGAATATGCTTAGGTGGAGTGCTGTCTTTCCATTTCATCAAAATTGCCCGAAGCTATCAATGAATTAAAAGCTAACGTTTTCTTTTGAGATGAAATCAAACAGTATTTCCTGTTCTTGAGAGAGCAATTAAGGGGCATGGTTCTAATTTGACCTTAAAAATGGTTGATAAAGTTTGAAAGTAATTTTTCCAAAAAATGTTGTAAACCAGGACAAGACAAGAACATATATATATCAATGAAGCCTAAAAAAAAGTTACATTTGTCACATAATGGATCCATATCAGACTAGAAGCTTGAGTTGCCAATGAATAGAACGGAGGGTCTGTGCAGTTGCAGGGCTGAGAGAGTACTGGAGGAAAATAAGTCAGAGTGTCTCCGAGGGATGCTCTTTTGCTGCTCTTACTCTCATACTGTAAGGAGTGCCAGGAAATACTAAATGTGACACTTTGTCTGCCTTATGGAAAGCAAAAGGAAATTTAGTGTAATATTATATTTTACCTGTTATTGCACAATAAAGGAATTGAGCCTTAAATGGCAGAGTAGACTCAAAGTGCTGAGAGGCCTACACATGGTTGTAGTTCATCTGAAGTGTATAGCTTGCACAGTCTAGACATCATTTTTTTTTAAATTGCATCAGCAAAATGTATTATTGTTATTTTATGTTCTTTTCAATATTTTTATTAACATTGAAATTTCACATCCAAAAATACAGAACACATATGTTAAAATTCAATAAGATACCTTACACTTAAATCATATCATTTCATCCAAGATACTCCACATTTTAATCAAACAGATTATATTGTACTGATATTATTTGCCAAAAAAAAGAAAGACAGGATTTTATCAGAATGATAAATTACCTCATTACTCAACACTTCTACCTTCATAAGAAATCAAAGATTATAAAAGTAATTCAAAAAGGATCCCCACTGTGTTTGAAAATTTACATTCAAATCGGAAATTGAGCATCTAATCTTCCCTAAGTTTAAACATGACATGACGACGCATAGCCATTGTGCATGATTAGATGGGTAACATACCTCCATTTGAGTGTCACTGACTGCCTAGCCATAAGAGAAATAAAAGGTAATACATGCAGCTCAGATGTCATTAATGTTGTGTCACTCTCTCCAACAATGCCAGTTAAGGAATTTGGTTTAAAATTAGCTTTAAAACGTTCAGAGAAAGTTTGAAAAACTTCGATCCAATATTTCTCAAAACTCTTGCATGTCCAAAATATATAAATTAATGAAGCATCTCTATTATTGCATTTATCATGAGGAGATACATCCACATAAAATGAGATCATTTGACTTTGGACATGTGAGCCCTATGGACTACTTTAAATTGTAAGAGAGAGAGTGGCGAGCTCATAAAGAAGAGGTATTAATTATTATATTCCAAGTTTCTTAAGAAATTAAAAGCTGTAGGTCCTGTTCCCAAGCTTTTTAAAGTTTATCTGAGGGACTTTTTTATACCAAACAACATATCATAAATGTTATATATTGAACCATTATGGAAAGGTTGTAGATTAAAAATTACATCAATTAAATTCTTAACAGTCCTCTTAGGAAATGTATGTAATTGAGAGCATAAAAAATCTATAATCTGTAGATAACGGAAAAAAGGAATATTTGTTAGACCGTATTTAACTGAAAATTGTTCAAAGGAAGTGAAATAAATCTATAAAATATTTAATGCCTAATCTATACCATTCTTCAAAAGTCACATCAATTATGGAAGGTTTAGCAAAATAATTGTAAAAAATAGAACGAGACAGAGAATATCTCATTTAACTAAAATGTTTTCTAAATTATATCCATATCCTCAAAGTATGTTTAACCACTGGATTAATAGTTAATTTATTTAGAGATATAGGAAGTGAGGATCCAAGAAAATAAATGAGTGAAAATTTTGTAACAGCATTAGATTCCAGAGATATTGCACCATATTCATTGTGATTATAATATAACCAAAGCATAAGATTTTGTATATTGACTGCCCAATAATAAAACCTAAAGTTTGGTAAAACTAAACCACCATTATTATTTTTTGTCAAATTAACTAAAATATATTATGGAAACTGGTGGAACAGTAACATCCTGCTAATTCTTTCTCTGAGCTCATATTTCATTTTCAATTCTGATACAGGAAGAATATCTTTCCTCTGCAATGGCTGAGTGTGCTTTGTGAACTGAGCTAAGGTAACTTTAACATCAGTTCCTAAAGGAAACCAATGCATTAACACTAGCCAGCTCGGTATTCACAGATCATTTGTAATAAGTTAGCATTTTTACTTTGTGAGGTCACAGGGGCAATGGATTGAGGAATGAAAATACCTATTGAGGAAAACCAGTGAATTGTCGGCATTATCTATTTTGAACCTGCCGCAAAATATTATGAGGAAAAAGAATCCATCATCTCTGCTGGTCTCTAACTTGAATAGCATTAAAAATACAGCATTTTCATAAAAAAAGCATTAGGTAAATACAAAGCTATTAGTGGATGTTAATGAATCGTATGTTTGAACTCTGAAGCCCAGAGATACATTAAATAATCCATTATCCAAAGTATCCCCGGCATAAGGTACTATTGAAAATTATAACTCTGACCCTAGTATCCTACACACACTTTAATCGACAACTTTCTCAAGTATTGGTATATTTTCTATATCATTAGTTACTCACTATTTACATTCAAGCTCCATGTTCAGAATGATATATCAATCATGTTTTCATGTAGCTTTCATCATGAAATTCATTGTATTTGACTCACCAGTTGGGTATCATTCAAGAAAATTGTTCTTTTTTAAATAGAGATATAATTAAATTTGACAATATGACACATTCTTTCTTTTATTGATTTGGGCAAAATAAATTGCATACAATCCAGAATGAAACAAAGCATCTTGAGGTGGCAAATCTTCAGGGCCTATTTTAATCCAATTCAATAAATGTGTAAAAGAACTTCCTGACTCAAGATCAGAGAGCATTTTGCTTTCTATCTAGTCAATGTTTTCTCTCCCCTTGATGAGCTGCAATCCAGTATTGATCCCAAACTTCTTCTCAAATAAATGTTGCAGTTTCCAGACTCTTCATGCACATTAACCACATTGGTCATCCTCACCTTGCATCATGAAGGGTAAGGTAAGTTTCCACTCCTGAAATCTCAGCACAGAATCGAGCAGAAATTTCAGTGAAGTACTAGGATACACTATGTTAACTCATAGGACTGTAACAATCTATAAAGAAGAGGAAAGGTGTTCTGGCACATTATCAGCATAATATAGAGGAATCACAAAGTCATTCATATAAACAAGAAATGCTGGAAATATTTGGCATATTAGGAGACTTATAGTATTGGGAGTTTTTTTTTGTTTTTTAATTGCATAATCATTAGTTCACTACAGTTGATGGAAGAAGAACTGATAACAAGTTCTTGCATTGCAAAAGTGAACACATTTGAAAGTTAAAGCACTTAATCTAAAATCATGAAAAAAAAACAGTATAAGACAAGGTTCTTTAATGATTGTAGCTGAGATATAGGGGAATGAATTTGTTTCTTAGAGCACACAGAGCAAACTACATTAAGGTAGCTCATTGAATGAGGACAATGCTGTACAATATGTAATAATTGGATGTAGATTTATAATCCACAATTCCTGGTTCCTGGTGAGAGGGAGGCATTCCTCTGTGTGGTGTGTGTCACAAAATCCATTCTTTATAGTAGGCGTTTATTGTGTTTCACATTGTTCTCAGTGTGAGTCTTTGCTTTTCAAACAAGATAAAACACCCTTTGTACCGCCAATCAATTGCTCGAGCAAATCAACATCATGGCTGCTAATTCAGTCACTGGGCATTGTGCAGGTGGATTTTAAAACAAACATCAATGAAAAGGTTTTTATTTGGGTTGCTAACTGGTGATGCCAAGCTGCAACTTCATATCTCATTGTCATATCAATTTTGGATTCTTTGGCTTGGCTTCGCGGACGAAGATTTATGGAGGGGGTAAAAAGTCCACGTCAGCTGCAGGCTCGTTTGTGGCTGACAAGTCCGATGCGGGACAGGCAGACATGGTTGCAGTGGTTGCAAGGGAAAATTGGTTTGTTGGGGTTGGGTGTTGGGTTTTTCCTCCTTTGCCTTTTGTCAGTGAGGTGGGCTCTGCGGTCTTCGTCAAAGGAGGTTGCTGCCCGCCAAACTGTGAGGCGCCAAGATGCACGGTTTGAGGCGTTATCAGCCCACTGGCGGTGGTCAATGTGGCAGGCACCAAGAGATTTCTTTAGGCAGTCCTTGTACCTTTTCTTTGGTGCACCTCTGTCACGGTGGCCAGTGGAGAGCTCGCCATATAACACGATCTTGGGAAGGCGATGGTCCTCCATTCTGGAGACGTGACCCATCCAGCGCAGCTGGATGAATGAAACCCATATAATTTGATGAATGTTGGAATCTCTTGCTGAGAGCATAAAGAAATTTAGAAAATTAGTAAAATATCAGTGCAGGTCAAATTGGATTTTCCCAACTTCTTGCTTGATTCATAAGTTTAGGACTTTCATGCACTTCAGATGCAATGATATTTCATCAATGTCTGCTCAATAAACTCCATGGAAGCCTGTCATGGTCTGAAACAGTGATGTGTACATGTGTGCATTTGTGAATTACAGTGGATATTCTTATCTTCTTCTCGTGTACTCTTGAATATAGCATTGAGCATAGTATATATTGAGAGCCATAGACATGCTAACCAATGTTGGTGTCTGGACACTGTTTTCCACTTGCATCAAGTCCACTTTGATAAGTATGTACCTTTTTGAACCCAAAAGGGTTAGTTTCCTTTGTGGCATCTTCACCATATCTAACCCTAACCCTGCAACAACAAAATTATTAAAGGTGGCATGAGATGAAGAAAATGGGGATTGCATTGTGGACATCTGGAAGATGATATTAAAAGTTATTTTTTTAAAAAATACATCAGAAGCAGTTGTTATTTCTGAATGGAATATCTACCTTCGATTACAAACACAAAAGCAAAGCAATAGAAGACTGCAGAGACCTTCATTGAACAATGCAGGTTAACTTTCACCCACATGTCATTATAACTAGGCATAGCGTAAATTTTATCTATTGAAGACTGATAGAGCCAAGGTGGTAGAAAAATTACAAATGACTTTCAGTGGAATTAAGATACTCAAAGCTAATCACGTATCTGAAGAAAAATGGAGACAGTATGTAAACCAGTCATTTATATAGTTAAGAAGATCCAACTGCACTGGGTAGGTCACGTCTCCAGAATGGAGCACCATCGCCTTCCCAAGATCGTGTTATATGGCGAGCTCTCCACTGGCCACCGTGACAGAGGTGCACCAAAGAAGAGGTACAAGGACTGCCTAAAGAAATCTCTTGATGCCTGCCACATTGACCACCGCCAGTGGACTGATATCGCCTCAAACCGTGCATCTTGGCGCCTCACAGTTCGGCAGGCAGCAACCTCCTTTGAAGAAGACCGCAGAGCCCACCTCACTGACAAAAGACAAAGGAGGAAAAACCCAACACCCAACCCCAACCAACCAATTTTCCCTTGCAACCGCTGCAACCGTGTCTGCCTGTCCCGCATCGGACTTGTCAGCCACAAACGAGCCTGCAGCTGACGTGGACATTTCCCCTCCATAAATCTTCGTCCGCGAAGCCAAGCCAAAGAAAGAAGATTTTATTTTAAATGTGTATTTAATAGACATGGAAATATATATTCAATGGTAATTTGTAATTATATTATTTAAAAAGATAGAATACAGAATTTTGAAAGAATAAATCCATCCATAAGAACTATAGTCTTAATAGGTTGGTGTGAAATGTCATCAAGGCATAGATAGTCATTAAAAGGAAGCTGACTTAGCACAATCTGGAGTGGTTCACAGTTATTAGAAAATCACAGCTTGACATCAAGAATTGAGAAAAGCTTTCCTTTAGATTTGCCTCATCGGTTATTGGGAGTGAATGGGTGACATTTTAATTATTCTGTAGAATATACTGAGGTCTTATAAAGTCTTTTTTGGAATTTATGATGATAACATTATCTTTTATTCTTATGTTTTAAAGCAAAAAAAAAGTGTTTGTGCTTTCTAAAACAAATAACAATGAAGCTGAAGTACTGACCAGTGGAATATCTGCTGTTAGTCCAGACTTGTTTAAGGTCTTGATCTCATTAACAAACAGGCTTTGAGCTGCTTTACCAAATGTGTCCAACTTCACAAGGCCGACTATTTTAAGAGTCAAGGAATATAATTTTAAAGCTGAACTTTCTGGTGTACAGTAAGGTAGTTTCCAAACAGATGAAGGTTGTTACAGTGAGTTGATTTCAATAAGGAATTGAATCATTTGACAGATTCAAGAGCATGCTGCACCATTCATCGATAGGCCCTTGGAAAAGCTTTGGTGGAGTATTAAATCTGACATTTTAAAGCTGCTATTGCCAATTTTCACTGGGTAGAAAGGGTTTTAAAACTTCCAGAGTTTTCATATATTACACTTAAAATAATGTTGACACATTTTTTTTTTCCGTTTGATAGGAAAACAGACTGTTAATGATACAAGTCTTGGGTCTAGAACTCTAATAAAAAAAAACAACCAAGCTCTCATAAAACTTCTCTCCATAAAAAAAGTGCCACAGGATATCAGGTTGTTTACATACAGTAGACATATTTAATGATATCTTCAATGTAGGAATCCATGAGAAGGATAATGCCCTCCAGATAAATATGAAGTAGGCAGTCAATTATTGACTGATTGCAAAACAGATAAAGCTATATTTATAGCAAGGTAGTGGATTCCACCAGAGGCCAAGGAACTTAGTTTCATGTAGCTTATTTTAATATCCCTCCCAGCAACATGAAAGGCACAAGTAATCTTATCTGCGGTAGACTCTTCTGGACTCTGTGGCCAAATGCTACACCTTTACCCATCTATTTCTATGGTGTCATCCATTTTAATTAAATAAGTGATTTGTAAAAGTTATTCATTGATTTAGAAATATTCAGTTTACACATTTCCCCAATAACACTATGATTTTATGCATCTTTGAGTTATGAATCTATTTTTCGCTATCATGAACAGTGAACAACATAGAAATACACCAAACAAAAATGCCAACAATGCATTCCATATTAGATTTTACAATTTATTGAATTTTACTAAATGCTTACCAGGAACACATTCTTCTTTATGGCTGAAATAATGAGCTGGGGAATATGGATCTGGTTTTAAATTTCAACTTCTCAAATTGTCAATTTGACTTAGTTCAGAGCACTCTTGCTTCTGAGAAAGAATGTTCCAGATTTGAGTATGTTCCAGAGCACTGTAGCATTGCTGGTAGTGTTGTTTAGATGAGACTTTAAGGTTCTGTCAGGTAAATATAAAAGATCCTGAAAAACAATTCCTCTGAAAAATAGAGTGATACAGTGCTAGTGATCGTCCTGACCTTGAGAGGGGGTTGGAGACTAGTTTGTTGCAACTTCGGTGGGTTCACAGTCTTGTGTCGATAGCTAATAAAGCTAGTTGTTTTAAAAGAACCCAAGTCTCTTTATTACAATAAAAAGAAACAACACATGGTACCAGTAGTGTGCAGCGTACACAGGAGGAGAAAGAACACCAGGAGTGCACAAAGTGTGTATCAGTCAATAGCAGCAGAGATAATCAAGATTGTAAAGACTCCTGACACTGTAAATTGGACTAGAAATGTCATCCATGAGTGGAGGTTGTACAAACAAAAAAATTATGCAATTCTTGAAACCATTGAAATTGATAACAAACCAGATGAATGGAAAATTTCAATGCTACTGACCGTTGCAAGACATCAAGAACATTTGTTTTTGTCGAGGCAGAAGACCAGGACAAGTTAGACAAGATTATCGAGTTGTTTGAAGGACACTGTTCACCAAAGAAAAAAATGAAACATATGAGGGGTTTGTGCTGCACTTGCACACACAGCTGCAGGAAGAGATCTTTGATACCTTTTTTAACCAACTTGAAATGAAAAGCAAGAACATGTAATTTTGGATTGCTGCAGGATTCAATGATCTGTGATGAAATTGTGTTCAGAATTATTAATAAGAAAATGAAAGAGAGGTTGCTGCTAGAGACAGAGTTTACCCTCGCTGGAGCTGCAAAACCAGTGAATTAGCTTTGCAGCATGCAAAAATGTTTGGTGAGAGTGCAAAAGCCAGTTAAAACAAAGGCATAACAATAGTCCACAATATGTGTGTCCACACACATATATAAAAAAACAACAAAAAGGTAGAGAGACATTCAAGTGCAAATGATGTGGCACTCAACATACACCATAACAATGCCCAGCCCATGAAAAAGTCGTAACAAAAAAATGCAATGGTTGGAATCAATATGCAAAGCAAAGCAATGTTTTTCCAAAGGAACACAAAACAAGTGAAATTGAACAAACTATAGAGGAAACTGCTCTAAGTGATAAACTCTTTGTGAGCATGGTAGTGTGGGAAAATTATAAACCAACAGACACTGAACAGCCAAGCATGGATGGAGTTGAGCAAGACATGTGGACTGTGTCATTGTATATAAATGGACACAGGGTCAAAATTCAATTTGATCTCAGAGTGTGATCAGGGCAATGGAGATAAAGCCACACATCCATGCAAATCCTGTATAGTTCAAAGCCTAAAATGAACAGAGCGTCAACACGAAAGGTACACGTAAACTCAAAGTGAAAGTTAAAGATAAAGAGCACCAAGTCAGGTTCAGAGTAGACTCAAATGGACATGAATCACTGCTTGGTGACAAAGCATGAGAAAATGTAAGTAAGCCTAGTCAAGAAGGTGTACACACTAAGGAAACTTATCGTGTTAGCTGATGCATTATCCAGGGCAACAATGCAAGAGAGTTCCACAGAGACAGATGTGAATCTCATCACTCAATCTCTTCTCGTATCTAACATGAAACCCCATCAAATTGATGCTGAAACAGAAAAGGACACAGTTATTCAGCTGGTCACCAAGAATCTGAATGAAGGGATGGCCTAGAGGTGAATGTCAGCCAAACTACAACATCAGAGCTGAGCTGAGTGTTGTCAATGGGCTTCTACTCAGACAGAGCAGAATTGTCACTCCTCAATCATTGCAACAAGAGATGTTGAAAAGTGTGCATGAGGACACCTTGGAATGGAGAAATGCAAGAGGAGGGCCAGAACCGCTATTTATTGGCCAAGGATAAATGCTGACATTGACAGGATGGTTTCAAGCTGTGAGACCTGTTTGAAACATCATACAAAGAAAACAAAGGATCCCATGATCATGACTGACTTAATAACAGAACCATGGCAGAAAGTTAGGACTGATCTGTTCCACATGGTTGGAAATAGTTACTTGCTGGTTATTGATTATCTATCAAACTACCTTGAGTTTGTGGTGCTTCCTATTATGTCTGAAATCGATCTTTGTAAGACACCGAATTCCTCAAAAGTGGTACAATTGTAGAGAATTTCAAAACTTTGCAGAAGAATATGATTTTGAACATGTGATTTCAAGTCCTCTACACCCTCGGTCAAAAGGTAAAGCAGAGAAAGCAGTTAACATTGCTAAACGGTTATACACGAAAGGACAAGGCAGTGGCTCTGATCCGTATCTAGCACTATTGAGTTAAAGAGCTTTGGCACTTGTACATGGCATGTCACCTGCTGAGCTTCTGATGCGATGTAGATTATGCACAACACTTCCCTACTCTCCAGACCTATACAAGAACAGAGATATCAAACAGAAACCAAAGCATAAGACAAAAAAAGCAAAGCATGGCAAGTAAGCAAGAACATGACACAGTTAGACTCCGAGATTCCAACACTTGGGACAAAAAGGTTACTGTTCTAGAGGAAATAAATCCAGGATCCTGCACTGTATTATAATTGGTGGAACCTTGCTGATGCCAAGCTCCCTACATTGCAATTATGAATACCCATCAAGTAAAAATACTTATTTGACCAGAATGTATGTTTGCAAGGCTAGAAGGGTTGTGAAAGTCACTATCTAAATGTAGCTGTCTTTTTCCTCATTTGATTCAAAGTATTCACAAAAGAAGACCCGCGACTGTGCATTATGTTATGTGAAAACTAACCTAGAAAAGGCAATTTTGTTTTTAATATTAGGCATTGTGTCACTAAATGGCATTTGCCTTAAGTCGAGATTAGGTAGAATATCTGAAATAGCAGGAAAAAAAAGTGTGGTTGATAGTAATACAGGCTTGATTGTCCAAAATATCTATTTCGATGTATTTTATCTCCATGTATCCATGAATCTAGGAACATTACATGATTATAAGACAACATCTGCTGGCTGATTCCAATCCTTGGAATACTAAAAAAAATATTATTGCTAAGTTACTTATGAATAGAACAAATAAAATATCTTCCACAATTAAAATTATGCTTTGAACCTCCATTTGTTTAATATATGAAATACTTTCATCATTGAGCTTCAGCCATTGAAATGTTTGTGGCATTGACCAGAGTGATTTACAAAGCAAAAAAAACTCTAAGACAGAAAATAATTGTGATAAATGATCTTCCTTTATTCTTAATATGCACAATCAATAGGGTCAATCAATAGATTAATGTCAGTACATTAACCTGGAAAAGCACTTTGGACATGGTGGATATGAACAACATGCATTTTTTCCTTAACAAATTGCCAATAATTTCAAATGATTGTTTCAAAAACAGCTGCAGATGTCCTCAATACTTAAAAAAAAATCACCTCAGAACAAAATAATTATGATTTGCTTACAAACTGCAGAAATATTTATGAATATTAAAGAGCTAGTGTCAGTATCAGAGGATTAAATTTACTTTACGAAAGCTTATTTACATATTGCCAACAGGGTAAATATTGAAATTCTTCAGGGTAATTTTCATACACTATTTGAACTTTCATCCAGAGCTGTATAAATATGTGAAATGCAAGTACTGCTCCTCATATCATAGAATTGCATCTGTATTTGTGAATTGCTCTTGTCTATAGCAGCACATAACAAAAGGGCAGAGCCTAATGCTAAAGTAAAAATGTATGATGCATTAGGTCTGCTGCAGAGGACCTTGATAAATTATGTGGGGTGTAAATGGTGGAATTAGATTTACTGAATCAAATGCATACTTTAACAACCTTGAATCTGTAGAGATTGTTTTTCAAAGTCTGTATACAAAGAGTTAAGTCCAGGGAATCAGCATTTTACAGCAAGGAATGAGATACTACCCTGATGAAGAATTTTTAAACCCAACGAGTTCCCCTGTCTATTTCTTTTCATAATTCTCCACTTATGATTCTAATGAGGGAGAAATTTGACATTTATTCTGATAGAGCAATTGATGTTGTAACAACAGTCTGCATCAAATGCACTTCCCTTTTTTATTCTTTTCATTTTTTGATGATGTAAAATTCATGTCTTCTGGCCCATAACCAAACAACCAGTGGAAATAATGGTTCCTTATTTACAATCACACCTTGTCTCTATGAAGTTCAAGGTTAACTAGCATTATCATAGCCAGTAACCAGTGGACATGATGCATTGAACAGTGAGACCTCTTATTTTCAGTCGAAAGCTCTTATTCTGCTGGTTTAAAAGATTTGTCTCTGCATATTTTACTGTTTCATCATATCCTTCATATATCTCTTTATGCTCCTCCTAGAATATATAACCCAATAAACATATTTCCATATTAAATTGACCAGCAGAATAATTTATTAAACAATTAATAGTCTCAAATCAATTACAATATTCACTCTCAATCCTCTTCACAATGCTCATTATTTGCGTCGTGAATTTAGATTTTAATATTGTGGTCAAAAGCTAAACCTGTATTATTTAGATAAAGAGGGAAATGTTGAGTCCTTTTCCAGTGTCCTTAGCATGGTATTAAAAGGAGATCCCTTTATATATTGTTATATCAAATTCTATAAAATTCTCTATTAACTTGTCAAAATTATTTGGTTTGTTGAAAAATGGCAATTACATATCCTTACCAACTTACCCATGTCATTCTCATTGGGTTTCAATTTATCTATAGGAAGATTTGTAGAAATAGTCATTGATGATTGTAGGCTGATTATCCCAAAAGTATCACTCTCTCCATCACTCCTACTTTGCTATATTGACCATCATTTTTTTCTGCCATAGCTTCTCACCAACAAATATGATCCCTTCATAAACACAATACAATGAAATCATATTATATCCAGACATGTTGAAACTTTAAACTGACAAAGCAAATGCTCAAATTGTATGTGATATTGTTGCATTGTTACAGATGATTGATTCCCTTGTCCATTAAGTATCACAGTATTAGCATATGCTTCATTTCAGAGGTAAGAGCATTTCCATTTTTCAGAACCCATCAGAAATATATATAAAGTCAAGCAGAATGCAGAACATTGTCTTATCTAGGAAAATAGCCTAAAGGTGAACCATTCCATAATGAAGTTATGATGTAGCTATAATGATCAGAGTTCTGTCTCAGGAAGAGATTGCATGTGGACAGAGGACCTGATTCAAAGGTGTGCTTTAAATCTACTTGAAAAATTGCAATATCCCTATTAACTGTTTTGAATCTATGGACCATGATTGCTCGTAGCAGAGAACTTCATGGATTTGCACTAGGAGTCACACAGAACATGTAAACTGCAGATAAAGCAGACTACATCACAAACTACCTACCTGCCCACCCTACACCCTGCATACTGGCCCATTTGTGAAAGAGTCCATCATCCTTGTTAGTTTTTGAAGTAAGTAATATGATTATTGAGTGAGAATATTCATCATCTTCCTCAGTAAAGTTTAAATTTATTTCCATATTCACATTAGGTTCAGTTAGTTCAATTTTAAGGTTTTTTTTTGTGTTAGCTACTCAGGAAACAAGAGTTAAATATTAACGAACAGGTTCAATTCCCTTTACCTGAAGGTAAAAATCTTTTCTAATGGTTTCCTGAGTTTTTTTCTCCTACTTCACTGATCAAAGTTGTTGATATCCCAGATTGTTGCCACTTAATCATTGTTTCCAGATTTTACAAGTCTGCATTTAAAGCTTTCAATTTTATTTTGTGCTTCTCAATGGGGCTTGACCCTGCTTCTAATTTCTCAATTCAAAAATAATAGTGTACTATCTTTAAGTCACTTTTAGTTATCGTTCATACCATGCTTGCATGGTACAGGGCATATTTACATAAATATAAGTTAGAATAGAAGTTAAACACATTGAAATATTAAAATATTAAGACATATACAGTAAAAGTCCACTGTACACAATCCACATTGTTCTGGGAATTCAGAAGCCTGATGACTTGGGGGGAAAAAAAACTGTTGCCCAATCTGGATGTAAGGACCTGCATGCTACAATACCTCCTACCAGATGGCAGAAGGGAGAACAGTTGACATGAGGGGCGTGTGGAGTCCTTCACAATGTTTATTGCCTTTGGCCTGCATCAAGTATTGAAGATTTCCTTCATGGTGGGAAGAGATCTCCCAATGATATTTCTAAACATAAAGTTAGGTGTTAGATGTGCAAATCTTTGATCCTAAATCAGTATTCATAAGACTCAATGTTATAACTCAATAAAATTGGGAAATACTGGAAACACTTCGGATGGACATGTTTGTTTTATTTCCCTTATAAGTGCTGCCTGACCTGCTGAGTGCTTCCAGCATTTTTTATTTCTTCTTCAGCTTCTCAGCATCTGCAGTTCTTTTGATTTTCATGATAGCTTTGTTTTTTGATGGATAAAACAAGCTATGCTATCATTTACTGTACTATAATTGGATTGAAAACATGTAAATGAGTCATCATGCAGAATAGCTAGATGTTAATAAAATAAATGGACTTCAAAATGCATAACTATCTCTGTTTATGAAGAATTTTACAAAGTAATTTGCCATCACTGTATATTTGGTAAATTGAAATCAGCATGCATTTGAATGTTGAGAATGAAATCAAGGTCTGCATTGATCAACCACTTTTCCACTGATCAGCATACGTAGAGAACTGGACAGGATTGACGCCAAGATGTTCTTGATGAAGGTAAAGTCTTGACAAAGGGTCTTGGCCTCAAAATAAGAAGTTGGTCATTAAAAAAATGACATATGCAGACATTTCATCTCTCAGAGGACAGTGAACCTCTGGAATTCAAGTGGTCGAAGCCAGATTATTAGATACATTTAATGTGAAGAGCTATAAATATTTAAATGATTAAGGAAATTAAAGTTATGGGCAAATTACACAAAAAAGTGCCGGAGCCAGCATAGATCAGCTGTGATTATATTGAATGGGGTTGGGTGGGGTGGGGCAGACCTGAAGGGAGTGGTGGCCGATTCCTGTCCTTTTTTTTTCTTATAGTCATAAAATTGTACAAAATAGATGCAGGAGAAGGCCATTCAATGGTGAACAACCATTCAATGCAATCTTGGCTGATCAGACAACTTCATTACCCTATATCTGCCTGATCTCCACACACTTTAGTCAGAAGGGCCACATCTCTTTTATCTCTTGTGTTTTAAAAATATATATAGTTGCTTTAAATTATTTACAACAATCTTAATAGCTTTTATTTGACCGTGAAATTTCACAATCATATTAAAACTGTATTGAATCTTCACAGATTTGGTGAGGTGAGGCAAGTTTATCTCGACTCAAGCTCTCTGTTGTAAAGAAAAGGATTATACTACACCAGATCCAGATGTCATGATGGGCTTGGTACACATCTCGTCACCTTGAGGATGAGGAAGGCTGCAATTTTTATTTAAATAAGAGGGCAATCATGTCAAGTTCCATAAATGAAGCAACTTTAAAACAATAATATTAACTAAAGCACTTTAACAAACCAAATACACAGACATGAGTGTGGGTTATTTAAGTTTGTTCAAAGAGGTAGTTCTGAAGGAGCATCTTAGAGAGAAACATCGAATGTTACAGCACCAAAAACAGTCCCTCTAATCTGTGGTGAATTATATTCTGCCTAGTCCCACTGCACTCTTTTCATATCTCACCATAACCCTCCCAACCTAGTTCAAGTTCCATGAATCTGTCTGTTTCTTTAAATGTTGAAATTGAGTCCGCTTTGATCTCTTCAGTTGGCAGTTCATTCCACACTCCCACCACTCTCTGTGTGAAGAAATTCCCTATAATGTTCCCCCTAAACTTTTCCCCTTTCACCCTTTGGCTTGTATCTCACCTAGCCTCAGTTGAAAAAGCATATTTGCATTTATTCTATCTATACCCACCATAATTTTGTATACCTCGATCAAATCTCCACTCATTCTTCTACTCTCCATCTGAACCTGTTTAACCATTCCATGTAAATCATTTCCTCAACTCCTGGCAATATCCTAATAAATCATCTCTGCATTTTTTCAATTTTATTGATATAGGTGACTAAAACTGCACACAATACTCCAAAGTTGGCCTCACCGATGTCTTATACAACATTGCCATAACATCTTACTGCTATACTTAATATTTTGATTTATGAAGGCAATGTGCCAAAAGCTCTTTTATGACCCTATTACCAGTGATACCACTCTCAGGGAATTATGTATCTGTATTCCAAGATCCTTCTGTTCTACTGCAATACTTAGTGCCCTACCATTTACTGTGTATGTCCTTTCTTTGTTTGTCCTTCCACAATCCAATACCTCACACTTGTCTGCATTAAATTCCTTCTGCCCCATTTTTCTAGCTGGATAAGATCCCTTTGTAAGCTTTGAAAGGTTTTCTCGCTGTCCACTCCATACTTGTTGATCTAACTTACCACATTATCATCTAGATCATTGATATATATGACAAACAACAAGGCACCCAGCACCGATCCTTGAAATGCACCACTCGTCGTAAACCCCCAGTCAGAGAGTTAATCATCCACTACCATTCTTTGGGTTCTCACATAAAGCTAATGCTGAATTAGTTTACTACCTCAACATGGATTCTAAGCAATTTAACCTTCCTGACCAACCTTCCACATGTAGCCTTTTCAATGGCCTTACTAAAGTCCTTGTGGTCAACATCCACAGCTTTTCCTTCAGCAACTTTCCTGGTAACCTGATCAAAATCTCTATAAGATTTGTTAAACACAACATATCAAACACAAAGTCATGGTGACTGTCCCTAATCAGTGTCTGACTATGCAAATACTTGTATATTCAATTTCTTAGAACACCTTCCAATAGTGTGCAGGAAGGATGTCAGGCTCACCGGTTATTTTGGCCTTTTTTTTGGGGGGGGGGGGGGCGGTATATTTTGAAATAGAATGTTAATGAGGAAGATAGATTTAGGGAGGCAATCAAAATTCTAAACAATTAACTTTGCGAAAAAGAGGAGTGATAAACAGCCTAAGTGTGTGAGTTATTATTAGTTTTACCAATTAAACTCCATAATTAATCAATTAATTGCAATGTTTCATTATTTAAAGAATTGCTTCTACTAAACTGGGAAAGGTAGACTAAATCCGCGCATGCAAGTTAAAAAATATTGTTTTTATTTAGTGGCCATTTAAAAATATAGTTCACAGGAGACCACACTGGGGATGCATTATTAGCTGCATGCATTTGAAATTTTGCCATATTGCTGACAGATGGGAGATCCGTGTGATTATTACTGATGGATAATACCTCATCACTTTCAATCAGAATACTTTTGATATTGACTGTAAACATTTGATATGATTTATGCTAGTCTGGTAAAATGAATTTAGAGGTTAATCCAACCTTTCCTAATCACAAGATCACAACATATAGGAGCAGAAGTAGGCCCATTCGCCCATCGAGTCTGCTCTGCCATTCTAATCATCAGTTGATCCATCCTCCTACTCAGCTCTTCTCCCCAGCCTTCTCCCTGTATGCCAGCATCAGCACCAGAACAAATGCTAGAGTGGGGTATTATTGTGTTAGAGGAGGGCACAGTGAAATGCTCATAAACTTGCTCAGCAATGGGGAGGGGGGCTGCTACCATCATGTGCCTCTCCATTGTTATAGGCCAAGAGTACTGCTTTTATGGCGACAAACATCATTAGCCATTCATGACGCTTGACGCACACTCGTGATGATATGAGGGGGTGGGGGGGCGGGTCTGGCCGCAACTGTATGTGAGGGGCACATCACCTCGCTTTGGGGGGCGGGTAATGCCTGCAGATGCCCCTCCATGGTGCCGACCCTTGATATCTTGACTAAACAAATACCTGTCAATCTCTGCTTTAATTAAACCCAACAACCTCCCTTCCACAGCTGCCTGCAGCAACAAGTTCCACAGACTAACAACCCCCTGACTTAAGAAACGTTTCCACACCCCTGTTTTAAAATCTATGGCTGAGAAATTATTGCAGGGGACACGGGCTTGAATTTTTGGATCATTGGGATCTGTTTCGGGCAGTTACAACCTATACAAAAAGGATGGGTTACACTTGAACCAAATGGGGTCCAATATCCTGGTGGGCAGCTTTAATATAGCTGTTAGGTTGGGTTTTATCTAATTTGGCAGAGGAATGGGAAGCAGAGTGTTAAGGCTGAAAAAGGGGGAAACAGCAATAAAGCAAAGATAGCGTACACGTACAGCAAGGACAGGAAGAAAATTAGACAAAATAATAGCCAGTAGACACAATACATAATAATGAGCAGTAGACACAGTGCATTCAAAAAATGGTCTAAAGGTATTACAGGTACATGATCCTTTTATCAGGACTTCTAAAATCCGGAAAGCTCCAAAATTCGGTAAGTGGGGAGAGAGGCACCTGGCACTTGGGAGAAGCAGCTGGGTGGCCGGTGCTTGGGGGAGGTGACCGGTGCTTGGGGGAGGCAGCTGGTCGGCCAGCGCTCGGGGGAGGTCACTGAGGGACTGGTGCTTGGGGGAGGTGGCCGAGAGACCGGCACTTGGGGGAGGCAGCCAAGCAACTGGCACTTGAAGGAGGTGGTCGGGTGGCTGAGGGACCAGCGGTTGGGGGAGACGGCCGAGGGACCAGCGCTTTAGGGAGACAGCTGGGAGGCCAAGGGACTGGCGTTTGGCGGAGATGGCCGGGTGACTGGAAGGGGGTGAGGCTGGATACAGCAGCACAGTTCGGGTGGGCTTTCTGAATTCTGGAAAAATCCAAAATTCAGAACAAACTGTACCCCAAGGATTTTGGATAAAGGATTGTGTATCTGTATATTGAAGGTACAAAATACACCAGCATTAGAAACAAGGTGAATGATCTTGCTGTACGGCTACAGATTGAATGTTATGGCCATTTCTGAATCATGGCAAAAGGATGTTTCAAACAGGCTTCAATCATACTGGTGCCCAAGAAGAGTGTAATAATCTGCCTTACTGACTATTGACCAGTAGCACTTAGACCAAAAATGATGGTGTTTTGAAAGGCTAGTTTTGAAGCATCTCAGCTCCTGTCTGAGTGGTGACATAGATACATTCCAGTTTGCTTATCATAGCAATAAGTCTTGAGCAGATGCCATCTCAATAGCTCTACACAAAGCCCTGGACAGTAAAGATGTATACATCAGGATGTTCTTTATTGACTATAGTTCACCAGTTAACACCATCATCTCCTCAAAACTGATCAGTAAACTCCAAGACCTGGAATTCAACACCCCTTTGTGTAACTGGATGATGGATTTCCTCACTTCCAGACCACAATCAGTGAGGACTGGTAAAAACATCCCCTCCACAATCTCCATCAGTACCAGAGCACCACAGGGCTGTATTCTTAATGCCCTGCTCTACTCACTTTAAACCTACAACTGTGGCTCGGTATGGCAATAACACCAGCTGCAGATTTACCAATGATACCATGGTAGTGGGTTGTATAAAGAAATGTGATGAGTCAGCGTACAGGAGGGAGATTGAAAATTTGGCTTAATGGTGTACCAACAACAACCTTGTGCTCAATGTCTCCAAAACTAAGGAGCTGATTGTTGACTTCAGGAAGGGAAAGCCAGAGGTATACAATCCAGTGATCAATGGGGATCAGAGGTGGAGAGAGTGAGCAAATTTAAGTTCTTGGGAGTCACTATCTTTGAGGATCATTAAATGATCTTAAGGCACTGATAGCTAGATTTTAGAATAGTGGAGAATTTAGTGTTATGGTGTACAGGCAGGTAATTGGAACTGAGTCCACAGCCAGATCAGACGTGAACTTATTGAATGGCAGAGCTGGCTTGTTAAAACAGATAGCTTAATCCTGCTTCTACTTCTTGTTTCTTATGTTCTTATGTTTGGGAGACATCTGCCTAAGTCTTTCTGGGAAGCAGTATCGCGTTCCCAGCATCTCCTTAATTACATGGAATGGAAGCTGGGATGCGATCTGAATGTTATTTACAATTCCTGGATATCCTTCTCACCCACTGGCTACAAGGAAAGCAAAACGGTTCCTAAAGGGAAGTGGAAATTGATATCAATGAAAGTTGGAGTGCGAAATTAAGAAACCTCTGACTTATGGGGATCATTTGGAGAAGGTTGTAACAGAGATGAAGTATAATATCCAGCAAACCCACACATCCCCAAATTCTGCTTCTGCCAACACAAGAAAAAGGTTTTTCAAGCTTCTAGAGCTGTAATTTGGGACAGGAGGAAGCCAGTCCTGTTAATGTCTTTAGATAGGAGATTTCTTTAATGGCAATCACATTTTTTTGTTATTCAAGAGAATTTCAGACCCTGATCTTTTGAGAATAAGGAGGACCAAGTATCAAGGGTCCTAATCAAGTCAGGTTTTGGGTACTTGGCAGGAAGCAAGTCACGGAGAGCCACTATAATTTGTGCAGAAACAAGTATCAGGTACTGTGAGTACCTTAATGAAGTACTCAAGCCTGAGATGTTGGTTCTGTATCTTTACTTTTGCTATGTAAAGGACACTGTTTGACCTGCTGATCTTCTCCAGCATTTTGTGTTTTTACTGTGAACACCCTCTACTGATGACATTACTCAGCATATGCCTGGATTGATCTGAGACAAAACTGTAGGGCTCTGGGATCCATGCTCTAAATTTCATTTGTATTTGATTTGCAGTAGAAATTGGAACCTCCATAACACATGAAAGCATTTTTTCAAAGGTTCAAAAGTTCCTTTTATTATCAAATTAAATAATACATTAAAAATGTATACTAGATCATTTGTCTGCATTAAGGTAGACAAAGAATTGGCATGAGCATTGTCTGGCACCCCTAACGGAAGGTCAATTACCTTTTCATTGCCATTCAAGGTTTGTGCAAAAATTCTGAAACATTTCAGGACATTTTCTGGGATACTTTGTCAAGACTTGCTCAATATTCATTCAAGATTATCCACAAACATTTAGCAAAATAAAAGGAGCAACGGGCTATTGCATCTTATAGTTCTTTCAATAGAAATGTCACAGGCCAAGGAATTGCTTATTCACTGGAACCTTACAGGTGGACCACTTCTGCCTGTTGTGGTAGGACGAGAACATGAAGTAATTGAGTGCACCAGCTGATGGAAGAATGAGCAATGGGTGCTGCCATCCTTTCTAGAGCAGTTAAAGAACAAGCCACCTCGTCCTTCCTCCATGACAACTAATGCTCAGTTTTTGATCTTGTACCCTCTTATTGAGCCATCCTGAGTTGTGCCATTGTGAATTTAACAGCACAATCAAAATTTAAGTGGATATAGGTGTCAAGAGTCAAAATACAGAAATCTATGCATATCCAATGCAGGAATGTTGAAACTACCATGGGTTGTCTAATGAGGAAAGCTTGATAAACTGGATTTTTGAACTGTCAGGCAACTTTATTGAAGCATAAGATTCTGAGGGATCTTGATAGAGTAGATATTTCTATTTGTGGAGAAATCTAGGGAGTGTTTATTTAAAAAAATAAGAGATTGCCCGTTTACGATAGGGATGGAACTCTGGATTTCTCCTAGAGGCTCGTGTATCCTTAAAACTTTCTTCTTCAAAGGGGCAGAAGAAGCAGAAATGTTTGATGTTTTTGAGAGAGAAGTTGATAAATTCTTGTTAAATCAAGGAGTGAAAACTAATCAAGATAAGGGAACACAAGAGTTGAGGTTATAATCATATCAGCCCTGATTTTATCGAATTCACATTTGAGGGGGGCAAGTGGTTCATGTAAATGCCACCTCTAGACAAATTCAAAGAAATGCGATCCAGAATTGCTCAGAATAAAGTTCAGACTTTAAAACATAGGAGTTATGGAGGAGAGATGAATGAGAAACTGAGTTCTTGTGGGCATTCTTTGTAGTTCTTGTTTTTGATGTGAGTGTTCACTTTTAAGCTTGTAGAAATTGTAAAGATAAGAATGTGCAAAACAGGCTCAAGTTTAAGCCCAACAAAAAGAAAAGGTATTTCCACCCATATGTCAGTTCTCAGAAAGCATCATCAGTGCTCCAATAATAGATTAAAAAAAAACAAAATATATAGAGTCAATGCTGTTGACATATTGAAAATATCCATCTCCATTGTACAAGAACAACTGATGATGAGTGGCAGATGAACATAGGATTGTCTGACAGAATCTCCAAAGCCCAATAAAGATGCTTGCTGCAAATATGCAGAAACAGCTTTAACTCACATCTTGTCAGATCACTGCCTTCCTCAGTGACTTCTTTTGCTTTCTTTTAATGTCCTAAGGGGCATTTTTAATGTGCTCCTCACATTTGTTCCACAGGGACAACATATTGCAACTAACAGATTTAGAGCTCTAACAATAAAATTAGATGTTTTATTGGAAGATAGAGAGTTCCTTGTTATGTTCATTGACTTTTATAGGAATTTTATTTGTGCACAATTTTACTTTTGCAGTGCTCAAGGAATATATGGTGTTGAATTTTCTTTTGTTTTGAGAAATATTTTGAATTTAAAAGAAAACAACTAATATTTCACTCTTGTATGCCTATTCTACAATTAAACTGAAGAAAAAAACATTCTATGCATAAAAATTGTTCTCACACACACAATGCAAGCACAATCTGTGGAATCGTCACAGAAAGTTTTTTTTTCAATCTAATTTCCCCTATAATGTTTTAATTGTGTACAAGGCACCTTATGACTTTGAAACATGACAAAACTAAATCAAATATTTGTCCTTTGTTGTACTTTCCAGCATCAAGAACTCGTGCATTCTTTTCCACTGAAATCCCTTTCCTAAATCCAGAGTTTGTTTCTTAAAGCGATGAAACAGTCACCTGAAGCAAGGAGACAAAAGGCAGTTCAATGAATGAAGGCCTCACGAAATGTCATGCAAACCTCTCCCTGAAGTGCAAACCTGGATTGTGATTTTGGATTAGATTGAATCCAATAATTTCTAAAGTTCTACCAAATGAACTAAGAAAATGTTACTGCGAAATCATCATGCTTAAAATTACTGATGGACAAATGTAAAAGAGAAGAAATTTCATGCTTGAACTATAGAAAAATAATTACAAACTGGCATATTAATTCTAGATTATGAATTCTATTAATTCTATTTTGGTAAATGTGTTTTGTGAAGGCTGGTGAAGACAGTTTTTATTTCTCTGGTTGAGTGTTTTTGACTTGATTCATATGTTATTAGTAACTTGATCAAGATATTATAAATCTTACAATAAATAGTGATACTTTATCTGTCAATGACCAATCTACTCCTGGAATGGCAAGAAACAGCAGTGAATGGTCTCGATTTGTCTGTTATGTTAAATGCTTGACTACTGTCACAATTAATTTTGGTACGTTTCTTTTACTATGTGATTTTACATGCACTTTAAATCTTACACTGTTACTTTGCTGACGTTTTGCAATACCTGGATAGCACACAAAACTAAGTTTTTCACTGTGCCTCAGCACATGTGACAAAAGGCAATAAACTGAAATAAAAGTGTATAAACATTCATCATTCTTAGAAAGTGAACTGAAAAACTATGGAGGAATTTAATAAGTTGTAAATGCACAATGCAACAATTGAACTCTTCTTCTGAAATTCAATTCCATTAAGTTCAGAAATACAGTTCATCATTTAAATATTACAATATTGAATTGTGCACAAACATTGGATATCAAGCAGAAAATGAATTTGCGGATCTTTGCAACTTGTGATGACAAATAATTGAGTAAACTCCTGCAGTCGTACAGCTACTAACTGACTGCTCCATTACCCTACATCAAATTTATCTGATTGGATTATATACTTTTTGACATCACAATATCTTAACTAGTATCTATAATTGACATTTTGAAATAAAAGTATAGTCACTTGGTTAATGTACAATGGACAGCAATTGTATTTCAAGTAATCAAATCTTACAGTATTGCTTCGGGTAAAGGATGAGAAGCAGCACATTGCATTTGGTAGGAATAAATAAATGTGAATATCAATTTAAACTAATATGATTTTCCCATGATAATCATTTTATTTAAATATACAGCAATCAATTAAATTTCATTCAAATGCAAATGTACTATTAAAAATCTGAAATAAATAATGGCACATTTTAATAAATGTTATTGACTAAATAATATTCACTCTATCTGCAAAAGTGCATTAAGATTAAGTGTGGCCTCTAAAGAAAAGCTGAGATTAATTTCACTTAAGGGTAGAGTAGAAATGTGATAGATAATATACTTCCTACCCTTCTCAATTGTCCCATCTCTTATGACCATTCATTAATACAAGTAGATGAAAGACAATGAAGCCAAATTAACTGCCAGTAAAGGTTATTTTTGGAGAGACAGTTTGAAACCTACTGACTGGGATGAAAAATGCTTCAAGGTTCAGCTTCAAACCACCGTGTAAACATTAATACATGTTTTATCATCCCCAGCAAAATGACAGAACATGGTAATTAGGCAATTTTTTCCTAAATTGTAACGAAGTCATATTTTTTTCCCCAGAATATATTTCCATAAAGTATTGGTCAGAGTATTTAGTTCGCAAAGATGATTCCTGAGTAAAAAAGATTAGGATTCTTTCCCATTTCAATTATCATTGAGATAAAACTAAACATTTCTTCAGGACAATAGCAAGAGCAAAAAGAGTGTCAAACAGTATAATGCCCATTTCACAGGACTATTATCAGGCAGAATAAAATGAGGCCAAACCACTATTTTTCAATTGGAACCAGTCTCTGTTGAGAAAAGAAGCAGGTGGAAGAGATATGAATCGATTTGTTTACAGGGCTGAGTGCGAGATGGTAGCCAATTGTGCAATTAAATAGTCAATTCTAAAGGGATCTAAGGAATTGATGAGGGTTTCAGCTCCAGGTGAATTTCTGAGATGGTGGGAAATGATGTTTCAGAGGTGTAAAAAGGTAAACAGGTGATCTTAGTAATGGTGTGAATATGCGGAGACCAGTTGAGGTAACGTGTATCCTGGAGGTGGCTCTCCAGAACATAGAGGCCTACTTGACCAACAACACGGCCATCTCTTGCCTATCCCAGGCACCGCCATCTTGAGATACGCCAACACTGCTCTCCCCCACTCCATTAATGACCCGACCACGGCAGCAGTGTTCCACGAACACCTGCCACTGCGTTTGTCCTGTCCTGTCGGCGATCTGACAGCAGCTGCAGTGCTCCGGGAGTACCCAAGGTGCTACTTCTACACCCCGTGCAAACATCAGAGGAAATGCTACCTAGCGAAGGATTCAACTTGCTCCAGGTACAGGAAGAAGGGACACTATGGCAAAGTGTGTAAGTCAAAACTGCTTGCTAGCAGCGCCGCATATGGATTGTGGAGGCTACTGTCCTGGACACTGCTATCACCGGGGGGCCAGCAGCACCATAGGCGAACTGTGGGCGCCGCCACCTTGGGTGCCACCTTTGGGATCCCTGCAGGCCGCAAACTTGGACACCGCCATATTCCACAGCAGCAGTGTGCAGTGACCCCATACTGGGTTCCATCACACTCGACCAGGACAGCCCACATCAACTCTCCAGGTCAATGATGAACATTAAGGTAAACAGCCACTTGATGAGTGGCTTATTCAAATGTTGGAGCACAGAGAGCTTCATACACCCAAAGATGGTGCAGCATCTTTCCACCACAATATCACTGGTGAACCAAAAGGTCTCCTTGGCCTCCAGGTCACACACAGCAGATGCCCAAGGCTACTGCATGGTGACTCTAACAGTACTTTTGGTAATGTCACAGCTCTGTGCTGCTCTACTATTGGGGCTTGATTTTCAGTGTCATAAAAATGTGACGATGGACACCACCCACCCCTCACTGTATATAACAGGAAATTTTTGAATCGACTGCTGCGCTCCACCGCCATTCACACCCCCCCTGAATACATGGCAAACAACCCAGCCATTCACTAAGCCTAACCTGTGGGCTCTCCACACTTAAAATTGTTATTTGCCAACCTCATCCCAATTTGTAAACCTGTCGCCACTGAAAGTAGATGGTACAGGGCTGGGGACAAAGCTTTCATCTGGGTAGAGGTACAGCACTTACTCAAGGAAGGGATCATTGAACTCAGCACTAGCCCTTGGAAAGCACAGGTAGTGGGGAAAAGAACAGGATGGTCATTGACTACAGTCAGACCATCAACAGATACATGCAATTGGACGTATACCTCCTCTCATGCATAGCCGACATGGTCAACTAAATTGCACAGTACCAGTCTTTTTGAACGTTGACCTGAAGACAGCATACCACCAGCTCCCTATCTGCCCAGAGGACTGCCAGTATATGGAGTTTGAGGCCGATGGCTGCCTCTACCATTTCTTGCAGGTCCCTTTCAGCATTACGAATGGTGTTTCAGTCTTCTACCGGGAGATGGACCACATGGTGGACCAGTATGAGCTGCAGGCCACCTCTCATGCCTGGACAACATCACCATCTGTGGCCATGAGCTGCAAGACCATGACGCCAACCTCCATAAATTTCTCAAAATAGCCAAGTCCCTCAATTTGACATAATAAGGTCAGGTGCGTATTTTGTAAGGATAGTCAACATGGCTTGCCATCCTCAACGGTGCCGTAGAGAACAGAGTCATTGGCCCAAACCCTGAGTGCATGTGGCCGCTCCTGGAACTTTCACTCCCACGCAGCCTTGAGGCACTGAAAATGTGCCTTGAGTTCTCCTATTATGCCCAATGGCTCCCCAATTAAGCAGATAAGGCCTGTCCCCTTGTCAAATCCATATCCTTACCTCTGATGGTGGAGGCTCATGCAGCCTTCAATCACATCAAGGCAAACAATGCCAAGGCCACAATACATGCTGTGGATGAATCCACCCCATTCCAGGTGGAAAACCATGCATCACACTTCTCTCTAGAAGCCACCTTTAACCAGGAGGCAGGCCAGTCGCATTTTTTTACCATATCATGCAGGACCCAGAAACTCATCTCTCATTGGTCAAGAAAGAGGCCCAAGCCATTGTCGAGGTGGTGTAGCACTGCCGCCACTACCTGACTGGTAAACAGTTCACCCTGCTGACTGACCAATGTGCAGTCATGTTCATGTTTAACAATCAGCAACAAGGCAAAATCAAAAAAAAAATGACAATTTACTGAGGTAGAGAATCAAACTATCCATCAACAACTACAATGTCTTGTACCGGTGGGGAAACTTAATAAGCCACCAGAAGTCCTGTCCCGCGAGACCTGTGCTAGTGTGCAGATTGACCGCCTACAAACCCTCCACAATTATCTATGCCACCGTGGAGTTACCAGGTTTTTCCACATCTTCAAAGCCCGCAACCTGATATTCTTCGTTGACGAAATCAGATCCATGACAAAGAACTGCCAGCTCTGTGCTGAGTGCAAGCCGCACTTATACAGGCCAGACAAAGCGCAGTTAATAAAAGCCACCCACACATTCAAGCATCTCAGTGTTGACTTCAAAGGACCTCTGCCTTCCACTTACCGCAATGTGTATTTCCTCAATATCATTGATGAATACTCTCATTTTCCATTTACCAGTCCCTTCTCAGAACTTGTTTAAATGAGAAATGATCAAGGAAGAGTAGATTGGGATAAGTTATTTTCTGGCAACGATGTGTTCAGTAAGTGGATGGCCTGCAAAGGCAAAATTTTGAGAGTGCCAAGTTTGCATGTTCCTTTAGCCACAGGTGAGGCACCAGATGATTGAAGGGTAGCTCATGTTGTTCCATTGTTTAAAAAAGGCCCAAAAGTAAACTAGGAAATTACGGACCAGTGAGCCTGACATCAGTAGTGGGTAAATTATTGAAGGATGTTCTGAGAGATTGGATATACAATTATTTGGACAGCCAAAGCCTGATTAAGGATAGTCAACATGGTTTTGTGCATGGGAGCTCATGCTTAATGAATCTTATAGAGTTTTTCAAGGAGGTTACCAAGAAAGTAAATGAAAGAAAGGCTGTGGATGTTGTCTACGTGGACTTTGGCAAGGTTCCACATGGGAGGTTAGTTCAGAAGGTTCAGACACTAGGTATCCATAGAGAGGTTGCAAACTGGATTGGAAATTGGCTGACCAGGAGAAGACAGAGAGCAGTAGTGGATGATTGCTTCTCAGACTGCAGGCCTGTGACTAGTGGTGTGCCTTAGGATACTGGAACCATTGTTGTTTGTTGTCTATATCAATGATCTGGATGATAATGTGGTATATTGGATCATCACATTTGCTGATGACACTACCATTGAGGGCATTGTGGACAGTGAGGAAGGCTTTCGTAGTTTGCAAAGGGATCTGGACCAACTGGAAAATGGCAGATGGAATTTAATGCAGACAAGTATAAGGTGCTGCATTTTGGAAGAACAAACCAAGGTAGGACATGCACCATAAATAGAAGGGAGTGTGGATGAAAAAATGTATTTGGGAATACAAATACATAATTCCCTGAAAGTGGTGTCACAGATAGTCAGGGTTTTAAAGAAAGCTTATGGCATCTTGGCCTTCATAAATCAAAATATTGAGTACAGGAGTTGGGTTGTAATGGTGAGATTGTATAAGACATTAGTGAGGCAAAATTTGGAGCACTGTGTGCACTTCAGGTCGCCAAACTACAGGAAAGATATCAGTAAGATTGAAAGAGTGAAGAGAATATTTACTAGGATATTGTCAGGTCTTCAGGAGTTGAGTTAGAGGGAAAAATTAAATAGGTTAGGACTTTATTCCTTGGAGAGTAGAAGAATGAAGGGCGATTTAATAGAGGTTTACAAGACTACGGGGAGTATAGAGAGAGTAAGTGTGAGTAGGCTCTTTCCACTTAGATTAGGAGAGATAAAATCAAGGAGGCTGAAAGGGGAAAGGTTTAGGGGAACATTAGGGGGAATTTCACTCAGAGTATGGTGTGGTGTGTATCGTGCTGCCATCTGATGTGGAAAATACGGACTCAATATTAAGTTTAAAGAATAAATTGGATGGATAGATAGATGGGGAGAGGTCTGGAGGGTTATGGAATGTGTATAGGTTGGTGGGACTAGCAGAATGATGTTTCAGCACAGACTAGAAGGGCTGTTTTCTGTGTTCTATGGACATATTGCACTTCATGGTTTTGCATACTTGAAGTAGATATAAAATATGACAGGAAATCACAAAAAAAATTGGTTATATCTAAAAAAAGGAAGGTGACAGGAATATTTTAAGGTGATTTTTCATGATTAGCAGCCCAAAATCAATAAAATAGACCTAAAAGTGATCAGGAAGAAATTCGTCATTGTCCATTGTAATCTAGAGCTACATGAATCTCAGGAAAGGCTGACTAACTAGAAAAAGTGGCATTAAAGGAGAAGAAAGAGAATTTGAGACATAATAGAGAGGAGATGCAAAAAGGTAAACTGTTGGAAAACTCATGGTATTACAGGAATTTCTCTAATTACAGGAATTTCTCTAATTACAAGATCAGAATAGAGGAAGAAAATCTCACGATGTGTCATATAGAACAGACAGATTGAAGGAGATGACAAGATGTCATGGACATTAAAGGGATTCATGTACCAACAGCAATCCATCGACTCAAAGTAAACAATTTTCAGAACAGACTTCCATTCAAAGTGTGATTCACGCTCAACAAATAATGGTTTTACGAAGAATTAATTGATTTGAAAGTGAGATATTGTGATTGGTAATGAGAAATTACATTGAGAAATATTTTTTTCATGTTTTTTCCTGGAATAACTTCCAGACATTTTGCTGTTGAAGTGTTGTTCAAAATTATTTGGCCTCTGCTATACAAACACTTCATAGCAGTACATGATAAATCTTCCTTACAAAAGATTGTACCAGTTGCAGAATCAGTTTAACAGCAACCAATATATCGATTTGTTTTGAGACTACAGTTACTAGGAGTCTACTAAACTTGGATTATTGGACACATGAGACCTTCTTAAGGAGTATTGATGCAGCGTCTCAGGTCAAAACATCAGCAATTTATTTCACGCACCCCACCCCTCCACACCCCACCCCTCCACACACCACCCCTCCAACTCCAACAGATGTTGCTTGACCCACTGAGTTCCTCCAGCAATTTATTTTTGCTTAATTCAAGAATAATACTGGATACATTAAACCCAAGAGATTATCTGCTATAAAACTCCAAAATTATTAAACAGAATATTCCAAAGAGAAAAAAAAATAGAAATACCCTACTTTACAAAAGTTGAGCATTCCTATGAAAACCTTTGTAAACCGAAATGGCATAAAGCAAAGACCCATTCACTACTATTGAAGGCTATTTTTGTTAAAGCAAAAAAACCATTCAAATTTCTTTCAGATAGCAAACATAGGTTTCTTTGTAAAAAGTAAATTTGCATAAGGGAACAAAATAGTACAGAGCAGTAAGGAGAAGGTTAGAATGCAAACAAAGAAAGTTTGTAGTAAGTATTTGAATATGGATGGGCAGGTGATAGAGAAGGGAAATGCTCTGGAAGAAGATGAAGGGCAATTGGCAGGAAAAGTAAATAATGTTGTTCTTTTTTTTTAAATTTTTTATTTTTCACACCATAAATCACATTAGCCATGATATACACTTTTTCTTTTTCACACATATACAGTGACTTTTTCTCCCCCCCCCCCCCTCCTCCCAAGCCACCCCCCCACCCACTTTGTATACCCATTTTAGGTATACAATCTAGGTTGCATTAAACCAGTCAGACAATGTTGTCATTCAACAAAAATACACCAGAAATTCTACTGAGTCCATTCTTTTCTTTCCTTCTCCTTCCATCAACTTAGGTAATGTTTGTCCCCGGTAGGTTTTCGCTATTGTATTTAATAATGTTGTTCTTAAAGATGAGGGAAAACAGGGATTAAAAATTGGGAAATCCCTGAAATTCATATATTTTAATGCCAGGAGTATTGTAAAAAAGGTGGATGAGCTGAAGGTGTGGATTGATACTTGGAAGTATGATGTGGTAGCAATTAGTGAGACATGGTTGCAGGAGGGATGTGATTGGCAACTGAATATCCCTGGGTTTCGTTGTTTTAGGTGTGATAGAGTCGGAGGGGCAAGAGGAGGTGGGGTTGCATTGCATGTCAGGGAAAATATTACAGCGGTGCCTAGGAAGGATAGATTAGAGGGCACATCCATGGAGGCTATTTGGGTGGAACTGAGGAGTAGGAAAGGAGAGGTTACACTTGTAGGGGTGTATTATAGACCACCCGGAGGGGACCGAGACCTAGAGGAGCAAATCTGTAGGGAGATAGTAGATATTTGTGATAAGCACAGGGTTGTAATTATGGGAGATTTTAATTTTCCACATATAGATTGGGAAACACATTCTGTGAAAGGACTGGATGGGTTAGAGTTTGCGAAATGTGTGCAAGATAGTTTTTTACAACAATATGTAGAGGTGCCGACCAGAGAAGGAGTAGTGTTAGATCTACTGTTGGCAAATGGGATGGGTCAAGTGACGGAGGTTAGTGTTGGCGAGCACTTTGGGTCCAGTGATCATTATGCCATCAGCTTCAATGTCATTATGGAAAGAGAGAAATCAGGGCCAAGGATTGAGGTTTTTGATTGGAGAAAAGCTAGATTTGAGGAGATGCGAAAGGACTTGCAGGGTGTGCATTGGAACAATTTGTTTTATGGGCAGGATGTAGTAGAGAGATGGAAGTCTTTTAAAGATCAGATTTTGACAGTGCAAAAGCTTTATGTTCCTGTTAGGTTAAAAGGAGGGGCAAAAGGTTTGAGAGAGCCGTGGTTTTCAAGGAATATTGGAAACTTGGTTCGAAGAAAAAGGGAGGCGTACATTAGATATAAGAAGCATGGAGTTAAGGAGATGTTTGAAAGATACATTGAATGTAAGAGGAATCTTAAGAGAGGAATTAGGAAAGCTAAAAGAAGGTACGAGAAAACTATGGCAAGCAGGGTGAAAACTAATCCAAAAGAGTTCTACAAATATGTTAATGGTAAGAGGAAAGCTAGAGACAAAATTGGTCCCTTAGAAAATCAGAGCGGAAAACTGTGTGTGGAGCCTAGAGAAATGGGGGAGATATTGAACAGTTTCTTTTCTTCGGTATTCACTAAGGAGAAGAATATTGGGAGATGTGAGATAAAAAAAGCAAATTGGGTAAATATGGGGAATATAGAGATTACAAAAGGTGTAGTTTTAAGGCTTTTGAAGAATATAAAGGTGGATAAGTCTCCGGGACCAGACGGGATCTTCCCCAGGACATTGAGAGAAGTGAAGGAGGAAATACCAGAGGCTCTGGCGGTAATTTTCCAAATGTCATTAGATATGGGGATAGTGCCGGAGGATTGGCGCATTGCGCATGTGGTTCCGTTATTTAAAAGGGGTTCAAGGAGGAAGCCTGGCAACTATCGGCCTGTAAGTTTAACGTCTGTGGTAGGTAAATTAATGGAGAAAATTCTTAGAGATAGTACTTATAAACATCTGCATAGACAGGGTCTGATCAGGAGCACTCAACATGGATTTGTGGGAGGAAGGTCATGTTTGACCAATCTGATTGAATTTTTTGAAGAGGTGACTAGGAATGTGGATGTTGTCTATATGGACTTCAGTAAGGCCTTCGATAAGGTACCACATGGAAGGTTAGTTAGGAAGGTGCAGTCTTTAGGTATAAATTTTGAGATAGTCAAATGGATTGAACATTGGCTGAAAGGGAGAGGCCAGAGAGTGGTAGTGGATAATTGTCTGTCAGGTTGGAGGCCGGTGACCAGTGGTGTGCCTCAAGGATCTGTATTGGGCCCATTGTTGTTCGTTATATACATTAATGATCTAGATGATGGGGTGGTGAATTGGATTAGTATATATGCAGACGATACTAAGATAGGTGGAATAGTGGATAATGAAGAAGGTTTTCAAGGATTGCAGAGGGATTTGGGCTGCTTAGAAAAGTGGGCTGAAAAATGGCAGATGGAATTTAATGCTGATAAGTGTGAGGTGCTTCATTTTGGTAAGAAGAATCAGAATAGGACATACGTGGTAAATGGGAGAGCATTGAGGAATACAGAAGAGCAGAAAGATTTAGGAGTAACGATACATCGTTCCCTGAAGGTAGAAACTCACGTGAATAGGGTGGTGAAGAAGGCTTTTAGTATGCTGGCCTTTATCAATCATTGCATGGAATATAGGAGTTGGGAGGTGATGTTGAGATTGTATAAGACGTTGGTGCAGCCTAATTTGGAGTTCTGTGTGCAGTTCTGGTCGCCTAATTATAGGAAGGATATAAACAGAGTGGAGAGAGTGCAGAGAAGGTTTACCAGAATGTTACCTGGATTTAAGCATCTAGAGTATAGGGAGAGATTGGACAGATTAGGTCTTTATTCTTTGGAGCGTAGAAGGTTGAGAGGGGATTTGATAGAAGTATTTAAGATTATGAAAGGGATAGACAGAGTGGATGTGGATTGACTATTTCCGTTAAGAGGAGGAAAGATTAAAACAAGAGGACATGAGTTAAGAATTAAGGGGCAGAGGTTTAGAGGTAACATGAGGGGGAACTTCTTTACTCAGAGAGTGGTAGCCGTGTGGAATGATCTTCCGGGAGAAATACTGGCGGCGGAGTCAATTGTATTATTTAAGAAAAGGTTGGACAGGTATATGGATGAGAAGAAGATGGAGGGTTATGGGCATTGTGCAAGGAGGTGGGACTAGAAAGGGGTGTTTGTTTCGGTGCGGACTAGAAGGGCCTAATGGCCTGTTTCCGTGCTGTAATTGTTATTTTATGTTGTTATGTTATGTATTCGTAAAGTGGGGTATACCTGTAAAATATTGGTGGGAGAGCAACTGAGGCATACTTTAATATAAGCTCCAGTGTCTGATGGTGCTTGTCCAATCCAGCTCTGCGGTCAAGAAGTTAATTACTCTTTTGAAGAGTTTTTTTTTAATCTTTAGTTCGACATTCATGGAATAAAGTATCTGTGATCTTTCATCTTAATCATATTTATTTGCAGTGGTTGATGAGAAAGAGATCCTTCCCTTCCCGCCTCAGAGGATATTAAGAACATAACATAAGACCCAGGATCAGGAGTAGGCCATCTGGCCCATCGAAACTACTCTGCCATTTAATAAGATCATGGCTGATCTGGCTGTGGACTCAATTCCTCCTACATGTCTTTACTCAAAACACTGAATTCTCCTACTTTGCAAAAATCTATCTAATTGTGTCATAAATATATATTAATGAGTCATCCACTACTGCTAACTTGGACAGAGAATCCCACAGTTAAAGCATTCTCTGGGAAAAGCAGTTCTACCTCATTTCCATCCTAAATCTACTGCCCCAAATCTTGAGGTTATGTCCCTTAGTTCCAGATGAACAAACTGATCTTTGTTTTCTACAATATTTTTTTATTATATTCATGCATTGGTGAATTGGAAGCTTATTTATTAAACATGAGATGCTCAGTTTTATCATTTGAAAAACAAACTAAAGATATGCAAACAGAATTCAATGAAGTTTTTTTTCCCGAATTTTATAAAACAAAATGAATCAGTTATGGTGTAGGGAAAAGATATGAAAAACGCCTCTCCTGGCAGAATTAATTAATGCCCAATTTTTTAATATAGAGAACAGTTCTAAAATTATTCTGAAGGCTGCTGAAAAATGTATTTTGTTTGGATCCAATTTTAGATAAATCCACAAAGTCATTAATGAAAACAAAAACTGCTAAAAAAAAATGATGTTAATGAAAGATTTAAATTTGGTGGATATTTGGAGGAAGTTGAATCCTAGGGAGAGAGATTATTCATTTTATTCTTATCAGTTTGATTCTTATTCTAGAATAGATTTCTTTTTAATTTCTTCTCATATACAAGGGAGAATTGAACATGTACAATATAAATCTAGAATTGAATCAGATCATTCACATTATTGATGTGATGTTTAGGTTCTGATAGAATTAATTCAATTTATAGGTGGAGATTTAATTCTTCGTTCTTAAAAATTGTAGAATTTTTTGATTTTATGAGGAATCGAATGCAGATATTTTTAGATATAACTACTAATTTGGTTGATAATAAATGTGCTTCATGTGATGCATTGAAAGCTTATTTAAGTGGCCAAATAATGTTATTTGATCTAAATTAAGAAAAAATATCTTAAAGAAGTGGATGAATTAGAGAAGGAAATAACAATTTTGGAAAAAAATTACAAAAAGACCCATCTGAAAAAAAGTGGTTAGAAATTATAAATTAAAAATGCATTACAATTCAATACAGACATAAAGGACCAAGAAATTAATTGACAGAACTAAACAAAAACATTATGAATTAGGAGAATCAGCACATAAAGTATTAGCTTAATAATTGAAAATAGAACAAGCATCAAGAACTATTAATGCTGTTAAAAAAATTCAAAAGTTACTTATAAACCACAGGATATAAATTATTTTTTTAAGGAGTATTATATGAAGTTATATATATCAATCATTAAAGTTTACAGAAGCTTCAACTTCCATCTTTGAATTATCAAGCTCAAAAGGATTTAGATTCTCCATTTATTTTGAAAGAAGTTATTAAGGCTTTAAATTCTATGCAAAATGGTAAATCTCCAGGCAAAGATGGGTTTACATCAGAATTTTATTTAAAAAACAAGAAGACTTATTAATTCTTTATTAATGGAAGTATTAAAGCAAACGACTGAAACTTGTTCATTTTCAGAATCTATACAAACACTATAATAAAAGTAATATCTAAGAAAGATAAAGATTTACCGTAACCGGAATCTTATAGACCTATATCATTATTAAATGTTGATTATAAGATCATTGCCAAAGTTTTGGATAATAGATTGAATGAATATTTACCTAAGTTGGTTCATTTGTATTAATCAGGATTTGTTAAAAAAAAAGATATTCTGCTGATAATATATCTAAATTAATGAATCTAACTCATAGCTCTCAGAAGAAATCAGACTTAGCATTAGTTTTATTGTTAGATGCTGGAAAGGCTTTTAATAGATTAGAATGGAATTAATTGTTTAAGGTTTTGCAAAAAATTCAATTTGTGCCAATATTTATAAATTGTTTACATAGAAACCCTTTGCCTAGAGTAATTACCAATGGACAAGTTTCTTCTTCTTTTTCATTAACTAGATCAGCTAGACAAGGGTGTCCTTTATCTCCTGCATTATTTGCTTTGGCAATAGAGCTGTTAGCACAATCAATATGGCAAGATTTTAGTATTAAAGAAATTAATGTTAATAGGGAGGAATATAAGATTAGTGTGTTTGCAGATGATGTATTGATTTATATAACAAATCCTGAAAATTCTTTATATACAAAAAAATTACAAGACTATTGGGGAATATCTGATTATAAAATTAATATTGGAAAAAGATGAAGTTATGCCATTAGTTGGGGAGATAATGATCATTGTAAACTAGTAACTTAATTTAAGTGGACGCAGAATCCAATTGAATATTTTGGTATTATAATTGATAGAAATTTAGATAATTTGCATAAATTAAATTATATATCATTATTTAATAAAATAAAAGATTATTTAAATAGATGTAATGATTTACCCATTACTTTAATAGGCAGAGTGAACTATTTTTCCTAGAATTCAATATTTTTTTCAATCCATTCCTTGTTCAATAACTCAAAAATGTTTCTGAATTTGAACTACATCAATTTTTGTTTAGGTGGAATATGACTTTGTTACAACAATATAATATAACATTTAATGAAGTTATGGATAAAGAAAAATAAAATGATAGGTTCTAGGGGTAAATTATTGGCTTTGACTCCGTTGTATAATAATCAACATTTCTTTTTCAATACATAATCAAAGTTTATTGCATTGGAGATTTAAAGGTGTGAAAAATTTGGGAGATTGTTTTAAAGAGGCTAAGTTTTTATCGTTTAATCAGATGAGGGAAGATTTTGGTATTGATAAGAATTCTTTATTTCTTTATTATCAAATTCGATCTTTGGTAGAGATATATTTGGTAGAGATATTATATTACCTAAAATGACTAAATTTGAGACTTCTCTTATGAAGGTACCAGAGAAGGGTTATATTTCATTTATGTATCAAATATTACAGGATGGTATGGATAAAAAGGGTTGGGATAGATCTAAAATTCAATGGGAAGTGGATATTGGTTTTACTTTTTCTGAAGAGGATTGGTTAGATATCTGTTATGATATTGTAACTAGATTGATAAATGCACATTATGCCATGATTAATTACATTTTTTATATCAATTATATTTGACACCTGAAAATTTTTAAAAATATTGTTTTAATGAATCAGATTTGTGTTTTAGATGTGGTGATACGGTTGCAACATTTTTTCATGCTGTTTGGTCATGGATACATATACAATCTTTTTGGAAGAAAATTCAATAATTTTTAGATTATCTGTATAAGATTAAAATAGTTTTAGATCCAACAGTATTTTTACTGGGTAGTTTTCAACCTCTGAAAGGCTTGGGATTAGATAAGTTTCAGCTTGCTTTTGTATATTTAGCTTTATCCGTAGCGTAAACATGTATTGCTAGCACGTGGAAAGAAACAAATATGATTCATATTAACAGATAGCATAATGAGATGAAATATTGTTTAATAATGGAAAAAATACATATGTTTCGCATGATAATTATATATTTTTTATTAATAAGTGGCTGTTATACTCAGAATATTTACATTTCAATTTTTTTTAATATGTATATTTAAATTTTTTTTAATATTCTTTCTTTTTTTCTTTTTTATGGCTCTCCTTAGGAGAGTTGGCTGGGGGGGTTTCTTTTATTTCTCTTTTTATTTATATACATTTTAAAAAATCATGTTCATGTTTAATTGCTGTATATGTCATATGTTATTTGTTTTTTGAATGAAAAAATAAAGTTTTAAAAAAATGTTTTAAAATATTAATTCAACTGTAACTAATTTTTTATGGAAAGGGAAAATGATAGGGTACTTTTGGAGAAATTAACTTGGAAATTTGTATTAGGTGGTTTACAACTTAAATTTATTAATGAAATGTATAGAGTTAGATAAAATTGATGAGAAATTTATTTACAAATCATATTCAAAATTATTAATCAAATTCAAAATTTTTGTAGCGACCCAGCAATATTGAAACATTTAACTGAAATAAGGAATAAAATTGATTATGAAATAGGTGAAAAAGGAAAGATTTCTGCGAAAATGCCTTTATATCAAAATAAACGTTTTCATTTTACTGTCAATCATTAGTTTTTGAAGTAATGGAATCAATTGGGGATTTAAAAAGTTGAAGATTGTTTAGAAGCAGGCAAGTTTATATCTTTTAATCGAATGAAGGAAAAATTTCAAGTTCCTTGTAACACATTTTTGAAACTATTATCAGGTAAAAACCTTCCCATTGGAAACATTAGGTCATAGTTTAAAATTACCTAGATAATCTGCTTTGGAATTATTATTTACTAAAGAATTATCTCTGAATATGTTTATCTCTGAAATGTATAAGTTATTACAAAATAAAATGTCTAAATAAAATTTTCATAAATAAAGATTAAAATGGGAATCTGACTTAAACAAGAAGCTAGATGAAAATGTTTGGAGAAATTTATGTAAAGATAGTATGATTAAAGTTATAAATGTAAGATATAGATTAGTACAATATAATTTTCTACATTAACTCTATTTAACCCTCAAAAATTTTTTTAAAAGATAATTTAATTTCCTCGGATTTGTGTTTTAGATGAGATGAAGAGACAGGCACTTTTCTTCATTCGATTTGGACCTGTTCTAAGACGTTTTGGATACGTTAAATTATTTTTGGAGAAAATATTAAAAGTTAGTCTTCCGTTTGACCAAATGTTGTTTTGATTAGGGGATATTAAGTCTATTGCCTTAGGAATAAGATTGACTAGGTATCAAATTGAATTTTTATGTTTAGCTTTGGTTGTTTCAAAAAAATGTTTGGCCATTACCTGGAAATCTGATTTAGTTTTTGAAATCCAAAGATGGCATAATGAAATGAAATCCTGAATTCTTTTAGAAAATATAATGTATAATTTGAGGGATAAATATATTTTTTTTCCATAAAAGTCTTGTGCCCATATCTAAAATTCCTTGGTTTGAAGATTTAATCTTTCAATCCATTCCAGAGGATGTCTCAGTTTTCACAGCTAAATAGTTGAATGTTTTTTTTTTTAAGTGATGATCTCCTTTTTTCTTTCTTAGTGGGTAGAAGGGGGAGGGGAGGGTGTTAGTGCAGAAGGAGAGGGAGGTTGTTTTTTTTTAAATTCAATTATATACTTTCTGTACAAATATATTATAATTGAATATGCCGAATATGAACCCATCTACAACCACTCTGACTTCTGTGTGCAAGCCAATTCTGTATTAACAAAGTAAGTTTCCTTCGATTCCATATTTCCTTACTTTCTGAATGAGGTTTGCATGGGAAACTTGCCTTAGAGAAATCTATATACACTATATCAACTGCTTTACTTTATCAATGTGCTTTGATGCATCCTCAAAGAATTCAATCAATTGAGTTCACGAGACACAGCCTTCCTCTGATGAACCATGCTGACTATCCCTGATTAGATGATCCCTCTCTAAATGTTTGTAAATCCTTTCTCTCAGGATCTTCTCCAACAGCTTGTCCACCACTAAAGAAAGATTCACAGGTCTATAATTTCCTGGGTTATCTCAACTCACTTTCTTGAACAGAGCAACAACATTAATAACCCTCTTATACTTCGATATTTCTCCTGTCCCTAGTGACGACACAAAGATCATCGCCAATTGCTCAGTAATTTCTGTCCTCACATCCCACATTAGCCTTCAGTAAATTTCATCTAGTCCTAGTTCATGCTTTTCAAAACTCCAACACATCCACTTTCTTAATGTCAATATGTTCAAGCATTTCAATCCACTTTAAGTCATCCCCACAATAGCCATGGTCTTTTTATTAATAAAGATCATTAAAGATCTCCTCTACCTCCTCCAACTCCATGCACATGTTTCCACTATCACCCTGATTGATCCTATCCTCACATGACTCCTCCTCATCTGACCCTGTGAGGCATTGCACTTTTGGAGGTAAAATACAAGAGGTAAGCATACAGTTAATGGCAGGTTTTATTGATTATACTGAGAGATCCATAGGTCACATACATCAGTAAGGTGGTAAAGGAATATAGCATGCATGTCTTCATTCGGTAGGGCATTGAGCAGAAGAGAAAGGAAGTCATGTTGCAGTTGTATAAAACTTTGGTTGGGATGCACTTGTACTGAGTGCAGCTCTGGTCACCCCATTACTGGAAGGGTGTGAAGGCTTTGGAAAGGGTGCAGAAGATATTTACATATAACCTTAGTTTCCCGCCTAAACCCTGAACCCTTCAGAAGACTACTGTGAAATTCTACCCATAGTTATAAGCTAATAAAAGTATTTGTTCTCCCTCTAGTTATGAGAGCTTTTATTCACAGCTACAATTTTATTAGCTTATTCACTAACAATGTAAGTGCTATTCAAGCCAGGCAAGCTGCTGATTGACCACCCTATCCCCCAACATAGCTGAGGAATTCACATACTGGCTAGACTGCTTCCAGGCCTACCTGAATGCGACCAGAGACCACACCAATGAACTCAGGAGGTCTGCATTCATTTTGAGGGTAGGAACGGAAGGGTATGCAGTCATCAGGGACAGCTCTACATATGATGCTGCTATTGAGGCACTGAATGCTAGGTACCTAAAGTCACAGAATGAGGTCCTAGCGAGGCACCGACTCACACTACGTCGCCAGTGGATAGGAGAGACAATCGATGACTAGCTGCTAGATCTGTGGACAGTTGCCAAGAAGTGCAGATACAAAGAGGCTATGGGCCATGTTCGTGGGGTCCGCTCAAGGTACATGAGACAGCAACTGCTCAAGTTGGGAAAGAAGGACATGGCTAGACACATTAAACTGACCAAATCGCTGGAACAGGCCAAACTTGAGAACGACAACCTCAAAGCCAGCCAGCGAGCTCACCCAGGTGAACCTTTCCAAGAACCGGCTGTTCCTGCTATCTCTGCCCTAACAGCTGCCGCTGCCATTGTCAGGGAATGATCTGCTGCAAAAGCCAACATCCCTGATCTCAGTGCCCGGCAAAGAACTCAGTGTGTTCCAGTTCTGTCAAGAAAGGGCATTGGGTAAGGGTTAGTCACGCGAGGGGAAGCCCAGGGAAGTCCGTGACCTGCACTGCTCCCGGATACGAATCCAGCCCCAAGCCATCAGCCCCAAATTCACCCGAACCCATTTACTTCATGATAGAGGGTGGCAGTGAGGAAACAGCATGAAAAGGCCACTAATTTCCCCCTCTTGGCTGAAGCCCAAACGGTTTTTAACTACCTCCGTATTCACATTGCGAAAGCTGCCATGCATGCGGTGGATGACAATGTTCCATTCCAAGTGGAAAGTAACACTTTGGATATAGCCCTGGTTGTTACCCTCAACCAGGCAGGCACGCAATTTGCATTATTTTTATGGACATTATAAGGCCACGAGCTCTGGAACCCATCAATGGAAAAGAAGGCTCAAGCCATTGTAGAAGCAGTAAGGCACTGGAGACATTACCTGGCTGGTAGATGATTTACACTCCTCACTGACCAGTGCTTGATTGCATTCATGTTCAATAATGTCAAGAGGGGACAAAATCAAGAATGACAAGATTGCTAGGTGGAGGATCGAGCTCTCCACCTACAATTATGACATTGCCTATCAGCCAGGAGCCCTTAATGACCCTCCGGATACCTTATCCAGAGGAAGCTGTGCCTCTGCACTCACCAGCCAACTGCAGTCTCTGCATAATGAGCTCTGCCATCCAGGGGTCACACGCATGGCTCATTTTGTCAAGGCACACAATCTGCCCTACCCCATGGAAGATGTCAGGGAAATGATCAGGTCTTCCCAGGTCTGCGCGGAGTGCAAGCTGCACTTCTACCACCCCGCAAAGGGGCACCTGATCAAGTTATCTAGGCCTTTCGAATGGCTCAGCATCAATTTTAAGTGAACTCTCCCCTCCACAAACAGGAACACCTTATTCCTTTCTGTCATCGACAGGAACTCCCTCTTCCCATTCATCATTCCATGCCCAGACACATCCACTTTGTCAGTCGTAAAGTCCCTAGACTCCATTTTCACCCTGTTTTGGTATCCCAGCTATATTCATAGCGAATGGGGCTCATCCTTTAAAAGTGACGAGCAACGACAGTACTTGGTGGTGAGGGGCATCTCATCCAGCAGGACTACTAACTAAAACTCCCGGGAGAATGGGCAGGTTGAAAAGCAGGATGCCACAGTCTGAAAGGCTGTCAAACTGGCTCTGAAGTCAAAAGGCCTTCCAGACACATGCTGGCAGTAAGTCCTCCCCATGGCACTCTATTCCATCTGGTTGCTACTATGTACTGCGACCAATGCTACTCCTCATGAGCTCCTATTCACTTTTGAAAAAGGTCATCATCGGGAACTACACTCCCATCTGGCTCACTACTCCTGGTCCAGTCCTTCTCAGGAAGCTGGTGGAAAAGGTAAAACTGCTCCACGCCAATCCCACATATGCCTATGTGAGATACCTAGACAGCAATGGAGGACACCCTCTCCATCAGGGACCTGGCACCCACCGGAACAGAGGGTTGGTTGCCTCAGGTGCCCTGAGAGCCAAGGAGCTCATTCTCTCCACCCCCCCAGTCGGGGGATCTGGTTCAGAAGGAAAGTGCACCCCCCTCCACCATCGAGCTGGAGACCCAGCCCACCTATCTTCCCTCACAAGGGGACCCAAGAAGTTCAATACACCCGATGCTAAGGCGCTCCACCAGGATCTCCAAACTCCTGGACCACTTAAATCTGTAAATTTGTAAATAAACTACATTTTTCAACCTTTTTTGTGTCAAACTTTACACAAACACATTAATCTTGGATCATGTTGCTCACTGCTTCAGATCACAGTCAGTTCAAACAATTTGATTTCAATGGCATATTTACGTGCAGGTCAGTAGTCTGCATTATTGAATTTAGAAGCAGTTGTCTTGAAAAGAATGGTAGCATTCATAAAGAGCAAAGTTCTATTCACCAAACAACAGAAGCGTTGCCAACCAGAAGGATTCCTGCTGCACTTGGTGCGAGTGTAGTTTCAGTTTTACTTTACTTTCCAGAAAGCTGACACTTATTTTAAATTTAAAATTTCTACTGTGGTATAGCTATATTGTCCAAGAAAACTTTGTCAATCATTATTCACCTTAAGCAATTCCTGTCGTGCATCTGACAAATTTGATTGTGGAAAATCATTTTGGTGTTAGATAAACACAATCTTTTCTTTTCTTCCAGAAAGATGTGTTTAATAAGTTTCATGGCTTTCTGCCTCCTTGTGTGACTAAGATAGATTTGTATAATTTTAGTATTGTGGATGTTCTGAGTTCTGATGCCAACATCAAATTTCAATCTGATTCTGAAATCCTGCAAGTGCTGCCTTGATATTTCCTGTCAGCAGCAGGTAATGGGATTCGACTAATGTAAATCTACCCGCTGACTGCTATTTGCCCCATCCATTACTGCTCAGATATCAGCCCAGCACAGGAACAAATAGTCCACACGAGGCAAAATTGGGACAATTATACAAATGTTCTATTGGCTCCTCCAAATTTCATGACATGGCAATATAAAGAACAAAAGAAGGGCAAGACTAGATTAGGTAGAGGCACACAAGATGGTTTACACAGAGTAAATTGAAAGAAATGGTTCAATTAGCAGATGGCTTAAGAATCATGAAACAGATTTAACATTTCAGTCAAAAAATAATAGAACATGTGCAAAGCATCTGATGGAACACCCTCATTCAGTGCCTTCTAACAGAAATTAGATTGACACTTAAATAATAATGTGCAAGTCTATAGAAAAGAGTGTAGATTGGCAAAATCTCCTGCTCGCTGACCATCAACACAGGAACACCTAAAGCTTAGACCCTTGCTCTATTCCCTCTGTACTTGATTGCGTAGTCAAGTTTGGCTCCAACACAATCTATAAATTGTACTTGCATATATAACAATAAATTCACATCATCTCAATTGGATTGCACAATCTCTATAGTTTTGGTGGACATGTGCTATTCTATTATCTCAAGTTCCTGGACTTGTTTTTACCACTAAAGTTGAAAAGGAGTGAGATCATCCATTTTCCTCTCCCTGCTCCTTGTTCTCCTCCATCTCAGAATTAATCTTTTAGCCTCTTCTGATCATCATCAATATTTAAAAAGAAAATCATGGGAGAGAAAACTAATTCCATTAAAATTAAAGCACAAAATACAGTAAAACCCCCAGTACCCAACACCTATGGGGATTGGTAGATGCTGGTTAAGCAAGTTTTCCAGTTGCTTAAGTCTCACTCTTTCAATGCCTAACTAATATTCCTGGACTAAGAATAAACAGTTCAAGTGACAGAAAATACTAGACTCAACTTACTTTGCACAAACTTCGTTTGCATGAATATATAAGCCTTAAAAAAAAATATTTTATTTTCAGTCACATTCTTTGAAAACATTTAACTATCACTGCATCTCCACCGAGACACTCGAGAAAAACAAACAATAACATTATAGATAATTAACCTCCTCCATCTTTAGTAACATAAAATGCTTCCCCTGCAACCGCTGCAACCGTGTCTGCCTGTCCCGCATCGGACTTGTCAGCCGCAAACGAGCCTGCAGCTGACGTGGACTTTTACCCCCTCCATAAATCTTCGTCCGCGAAGCCAAGCCAAAGAAAAATGCTTAATAACATACTAATAAGGATACAAATTCTTACTACACAGGAATAAGGAGACACTTTAAGAGAGTCACCCTGATGGTGAGTGGGATCAACCACCTTTTTAGCTGAAAAACAACTTTATTTAAACCACTGCCACTAGCGAAGCATGACTAAGGCACGCTGCTGGCTGAATATTTGCTCCCATCTTAACCAAAGGTTTATGTGTTACTTCAGAGAACGTTTACTTTTGCGAATTCAAACTTTTATTTACATTTTTATTTATTAATTCATTTTCCTCTAATTTTTTTTTGCCCATTGCTTGAGGTTGTCATTTGCTTGAATTCCAGAAAAATAAGGATTTTATTATAAATGTGAGTCCTGAAAATTAAGATAGTGTAGCCTACTCAAAAGAAGACACCCACACTTAGTATAGTCAGTTTAAGCTCTGAATTTTATTAGGGCTCAGGCCCAACTTTATTACTTGCACCTTTCCAGCTGTGCCCCAACCCCCTTGGCTGACGTCACAACATGCATAACAAAAGCTGGTTTTCCGCGCGTGAGTATTTCCCTGCATAATAATGCACTTCTTACCCGCACGCTGTCCCTGTATGAGGTCACTGGCCTTAAGCTGCCCTTACCATTCACCTGCCGGTTTTGCTTGTTGGGGCCAGTGCCGCTGCACAGGCTGCTGGCCTTTGGTTGCGCTTGCCACCTGGAGCACCAGCTCGATCTCCACGGCGGTGGGCATCCACGTGAACTTCCCCAGAACCGGCGGTATTGTCCTTGTTATTGTCATTGGTGTCAGAGGCAAAACCTCTGCAGCCTTTGGTGGCCTGCCTCTTCGGCATGATGCTGATGCCTCAACCAGGCATGTTTGGTCCAGGTGCGCTGGCTTCAGCCTGTCTGTGGTGAAGATCTCCATCATGCCTCAGACCTCCAGCTCAAACATGGCCCCATTGTTGCGGATGACTGGAATGGACCCTCGTATGACCTCTGAAGCAGTGGACGATGTAAACCCCCGTGAATGAAAACATGCTCACAGACCTGCAGTTCTTTGGGTATGTAGGTCCTTGCATGTCCATGCCTGGAAGGTGGAATCTGGACCAGGTTTCCAACTCTTTCCCTTAGCCTGCCAAGCAATGGTGTCGAGTTATCCTGCTGTCTACCTGGGGATGGTATGAATTCTCCTAGGACTACCAGTGGAGCTCTGTAGATCAGTTTGGCCGAAGAGGTGTTGAGATCTTCCTCAGGTGCCATGCAGATGCCCAACAGTGCCCAAGGTAGCATGTCTACCCAGTTGGGACCATGGAGTTTGGTCATGAGCGTGGTTTTGAGGTTCCTGAGGAAGCGCTCCACCAACCCATTGGGCTGCTAGTGGTAAGCTGTTGTGTGATGCAGCTGGGAACCCCACAGGCTGGCAAGGTTGGACCACAGACTGGAGGAAAACTGGGCCGCTGTGTCGGATATGAAGTGGGATAGTAACCCAAACCACACCACCAAGTACGAGATGAGGGCCCTGGTGCACAAGGATGTGGACATGTCTGCCAGTGGGACAGCTTTTGGCCACTTGGCTAAGCAATCGACCATTGTGAACAGATAGCAGAAACCCTGGGACACCGGCAAGGATCCTACTGTTATGAGCCCAGAAGACTCCACAACCCAGCAGCAATATAAATTCGCCAAGACAAACTGTTACTTAAAAAAAGTTGCTTTTAATTATCTTTAAACATGAAAACAGAATCAAAATTTAACTTATTATTATTAATCTTACTTAACCCCCTTCTAATTATAAGTGCACATGTATGTAATGTGTGTGTAAGTTCAGAAAAATTCTTTGATTCACAATCCAATCTCAGTTCTCACACCTTCAAGTTCACCGGTGTCAGACAATTCTTATACTGTGCACAGAATTTAACATTTATGAATTTCAACAGGCTTTGGTGCTTGAAAGGTAAATTGTTACCACTCAGGAAGGTTCTTATTGGTTTTCAGAGAGAGATTTGTTGCTAGTTGGACACAAACTAATTCCTTCCGATCAGCCACTTCAGTGTCTTGCTGAAGAAACTTGCCCCATCAGGATTTTCCAGATGATAACCTTTCTTTCAGGTCACCGCAGAGTTCATTTTCAGTTTCCCTTATCTCAGGTGAAACATTCGGCAGCCAGCTATCTCTTCTTGTATGGACCACAAGGGTGTTGAACAGGCTGAACTAAGAACTCATAACCGATCTTCAAAATGGGGTTTTTCCACAAGCTTGCCAGCTTGTCATGTTCTAGTCTCAGCTGCTGCTGCTATAATGTAGAACTGAATTCTCTCTCTCTCTCTCTCACCCACACACACACCCACACACACACACCCACACACACACACACACACACACACACACACACACACGGAGAAAACCACATGACCTTCTTAGAACAGCAAACTGCACTTAGACTGTGGCACTGAACCCACTCTTCCGAGTCCATTCATCTGTTCCTTTCCAAAACAATAATCCATTACTCCACAGCATGTCCTATTAACACCTACTTGTGAAGTCCTTATAGGCATTCTTCAAAGTTTTTGCAAAGGCACACAGACTGTCTGGCTTGAGTCAAGCTCTGGCATTTTTTTTAAACTTTATTTAAGATTTTATAACATGAATAACATATAGGATTACATTTAAAAAAAATAAGAATAAAATAATAAAATTACAATACAATATCAGTAATCTAAATAAACTATACCTCCCCAATAATTATTACACATTAATAACCCAACTCAAATTAGTCCAACCCCCCCTTTCCCCTCCCAAAATAAAGAGTGAAGAATTAATAAAGTTAATAATATATGTGAGAAAAAAAAACCCACTTACAAAAAAAAAACAAAAACATAACCGATTAAAATACTAACAAAAAGAAAAGTAATTAATACTAAGATATCAGACTTAAAAAACATATTTAAATCAAACTTAAATGCATATATTTAACAAACGGAGTTAAGATGAAACATATATTTAACTCAAACTTAATATAAAAAATTAGTAAAGTTAGTAAAATTATCTATCAAAAATTCTTAAACAATAATCAATTCTTAAAAAAAATTGTAGCATAAAAAAACATGAAAAAAAACTTTCTCTATAGAGATAAACCTTCACCAAATATCAACTAACTTCACATCTATCATCATATTAGTCACATAAACCACTATCTTAAAACAAAATTCAAACCTCATTAAGCATTGTACAATTCAATTTTAGTACTCTTCCACCATTTTTCCCTTTTACTCTTGAATAGTTATCCAATAAAAGCTCCAATACCACATTTAAATATCCCCAATCATTACGTTAAAATTCAGATATCCAAATAATAAAAACACATCTTCAACGAAATCTATATCTTCAACAAATGGAGCATAAACCACAAACAAAATTCAAGCATCATTAAGAATTGTACAATTCAATTTATAACTTTCACCATTATTCCCTTCATTCTATAACTAAAATAGCAAAATAATATACACCAAAATTACCACTCCTTTCACCTTAAAGTTAAAGAAAAAATATTAAAAAAAACTTATCCATCCCATTCATATTTAAATTTCAGATATTCCTTATCTACTGAATAAACTTTACAAAAAAAAACACATCAATTTTTAGTTTTTTAAACAATCAAATACTTTCTTATGCTTTTTTTTATATTTAAACAAAAAAAAACCCTTCTCTCTTTAATCTAATAATACAAAAAAAAGGAAAAAAAACAGGTAGGAGGTTAAAAATACCCCCTCCTGTCTAAACCGCGCAATGCGGTAACTCCCAAAAAAAAATGGATGTGAGATAACTCACACCTAGCAGATGACTTTCAGGAAATAGTGCCTATCCAGTTCTCTCCCCCAACTCTCACTTCATCTTAAACTAACATCATCATTATTTAATATCCCTTTTAAAAAAAAAAATACATTAGAAAAAAAAGGACAACTCTTCTTTTAATCAGCTCCAACTGCCAAGTCACCATTACAACCATTCCTTCTTGGAGCATGGCTCTTTTCTTCCATCTCTTGTGTCCTTAGAGATCGCGGCGGACTATGTCTCTGTTGAGACTGAGTAATTGGCAGCTCTTGAGCAAATGCTATAGCTTCCTTTGGAGAATCAAAGAACTTTGGTTGGCAACCATCTTGAAAAACCTTCAAAACAGCTGGATATCTAAAGGTTGCCTTGTAACCTTTCTTCCACAACAACTCTTTAGCAGGATTGAATTCCCGTCGTTGGAACATAACTTCTTGACTCAAATCCGCATAGAAGAAAACTCGATTGTTTTGAATCATCAAGGGTGATTTTCTCTGTTGTGCATTTCTAATAGCCACTCGTAAAATTATTTCTCTGTCGTAATTATTCAAGCAACGAACCAAAACAGGTCTTGGACTTTGACCTGAAATAGGTCTTCTACGCAAGGCTCTGTGAGCACGTTCCAGTATTATACCTTCCGGGAAATGTTCTTGACCCAGCACCTGCGGAATCCATTCAGTAAAAAAATTTATTGGGTCTGGTCCCTCCATACCTTCCGGCAAACCAATAATCTTTATATTGTTCCGTCTGGATTGGTTTTCCAAATAATCAATCTTTTTCACCAAATTTTTATTTTGAATTTGTAAGTCTTCGACCATTTTGGTCAAATCAAAAACTTGATCCGGTATTTCATATATATCTTCTTCACACGAATTAAATTTATCTCTCACTTCAAGCTTAAAAGCTCCAAACTCAGCCATCTGTTGAGAATGTATTTTCACCAAAGTATTAAACCTAGTACCAAGTTCAGTCATAATCTTGGATAATCCCTGCATTGTATAAGATCATTTAGATTCAAGATTCACAAAAATCTTTTCAATTGGAAAAGATTTTGGCTCAACAGATTCCTGCTTCTTCTCCAAAGGATCTTCTATTCCTTCCTTTATTCTGGTTGCCTTCCTTGTAGTATGACTGCGTGTGGAAACCCCAGCCACAGCCTCTCCAGCAATGACTGGAGGACGCTGGCTGGGGTTTTCCCCAGTCCATAATGTATTAAATTCTCCCAGTACATCAAGTTGTATAGGTTCTTGTATCTCAAGAGATGCAGTTTGCAGCGCCACCTCTACAGTTGATAAATGCCTTTGAGTAACTCTTTGTTCTAAAGGCTGTTTGGTGCCCTCTTTAGGGGGCTCTACCGATGTAACATAGAGCTCTACATCCGAACACTGTACCTCTCTCCTGGGATCCATTTCACGCTGAGTCCCGGTGTCTTTCCTGTAGATAGGCTCCAAAACTTGAACTTTTTGGAAAATGTAGTTTTTTGATGATCTGTTGTCGTTTTTTTTTTTGCTCTTTTCCACCAATTGTACCATCATAAGTTAAATTAACAGCACTGAAATTATCTAAACTTTTAAAGAATTTTAACAGGCATTTCTAGACAAAACAATAAGATAGAGTCAGGAGAGGACTGGAAGGCACGTCTGATCCTTATGCCATCTTGCCACGCCCCCCAAGCTCTGGCATTTTTAATGAGATCTGTGTTGTGAAGAGTTTGTTTGTGACCTACACTAAAAAAACCTGCCACAATTTATCTCCTTTAAAACATATCTATATTCAATATGAAATATAACAATCTGTCACACTACTATGTCCACATGCATGTGGTCGAACCTTCGATCTGCAATTTCTAAGTGCTGATGTGGGGTCTTGGTCTGCTGCTGTACCTTGGTTGTTTGGCACTTTGTGCACGCCTTCACCCACTCACAGACCTGATTCCGCAATCCATGCCACATGTATTTGGCCACCAGCTGGACCGAAGTCCTGATGGATGGGTGAACCAGTCCGTGGATGCAATTGAAAACCTGTCATCTCCAAGCCACCAGGACGATGGGTCTGACCTGATCGGTGGCCATGTCGCACAGGAGGGTGGTGTTACCTATGCCAAATGGGATGTCTTGGAGCTGCAGTCCTGATATGGAAGTCCTGTATTGGGGCATCTCCTCATCTTTCTGCTGCACCTCCGCCAGAGCCACAAAGTCCACTCCCCTGATAGCATGTAGATACTTTTGCTGTACAGTGCATCAGCCACCATTTTGTCCTTGCCAGAGACATGGCTTACATCTGTGTGTATTCTGAAATGTAAGACAGGTGCTGGCAGACTGACGAGGGATCTGAGACCTTAGCCAAGATGAAAGTCAGGGGCTTGTGATCTGTGAAAGCCGTGAAGGACCTGCCCTCTAGGAACTACCTGAAGTGGTGGATGGCTAAGTACAGCGGCAGTAGCTCTCTGTCAAAGTTGCTGTATTTTAGATCTGGGAGCTGCAGATATTTGCTGAAGAAAGCCAACGGCTGCGAACTTCCTTCGATCTGCTGCTCCACATCTCCACCGATCACTATTCCTGAGGCATCCACTGTCAGGGCCATTGGAACATCTGACCTTGGATGTGTCAGGAGAGCGACATCCGGGTGAACAAAGGCCGCATGAACCGGGCAGCTGAGGGGATGAACCTATGATAAAAATTGACCATCTGCATGAACTCCTGTAGTCCCTTGGTCATGTTGGGTCTGGGGAACTTCCAGAAGGCCTCCCTTTACTGGATAGCAGTGTGGCTACTTCCCTGGTTATCCTATGGTCCAGGACATCAACGGCCTGAATCCAAACTGGCATTTGGCTGGGTTGATTGTCAGGCCAAACTCACTCAGTCATGTGTAGAGGTTGCAGAAGTGTGCTATATGTTCCTGTTGGTTCCTACTTGCCACCAGGATGTCGTCCAGGTACACAAAGGTGCCATCCAGGTCTCGCCCCACTGTGTCCATGAATCGCTGGAAGATCTGTGGGGCATTCATTAGCCTGAATGACATTCGGAGGAACTCAAGGAGGCCAGACGGTGTGTTGATGGTGTTCTTAGGGATATCATAGGATCTAATGATACCAGGATCTGATGATATCTCCGCACGAGGTCCACCTTGAAGTTAGCTGCAAAGTCCTAGATGTGCGGCATGGGGTACTGATCCAGTGTTGTAACATCATTGAGCTGGTGGTAGTCACCACATGGTCTGCAGCCCCCAGTTGTTTTGGATACCATTTGCAGGGGAGAAGCCCATGGGTTGTACGACAGCCATATGATGCTGAGCACCTCCAGCTTCCTGAATTCCTCCTTTGCCAACTGGAGCTTCTCTGGAGGAAGATGTCTTGCCCTTGTGTGGAGCAGCAGACCCTAGGTCAGGATGTGGTGCTCGACTCCATGTCGGGGCATCACCGTGGTGAATTCAGGGGGTGGGGTGGTGAGCACTGCAGGGAACTCAGCCAGGTCTCTGGCGTACTAGTCCAATCTCTGTACGGAGTCCAGGTGGAGAGCTGAAAGCATCGCATCTTTGAGGGGGAAGGTTTGAAAAGTCTTGGCATGGGCAAATCTCCTTCCATTGAGGTCCACTAGCAGGCTGTGGGTGCACAGCAAGTCTGCCCCAAGGAGCAGCTGCTCCACTGCAGCCAGTGTGAACACCCATTAGAAGAAGCTATCTCCCAATTGCAGTTGGGCCTTGTGGGTACCATAGGTCCAAATTGTGCTGTTGTATGCAGCCCTCAGGATGAGACTCAACTGCCTGTTCCTGGTGTCGTGTCCCGATGGGTGCAGGACGCTGACCTCTGCTCCTGTGTCCATGAGGAAGTGTCGTCTGGACTGATGGACTCAAACATATAGGAGGCTATCTTAGTGGCCAGTCGTCACAACCATTAGCGGTGCTGGGCCCGGCATTTCCCTGAAACATGCATGGCGGCCTGCACTGGCGGGTTCCGGTGCCCCATCTCTGGTTGAAACCACTGATCATCTAGATCACCTCCTCTGGGGCACTGTTGTTCTCTTGGCGGCTCTACATGGGTCTGGTTGCAGGGTTGTGACAAGCCGCACTAATGCCACTCTTGATTCTCGGTGAACAAGTCTGCTTCCGCTGTGTGCCACAGCCTGACGGGTACTTCCGTGGAAATAATCTCCTCTTTTTGTTGTGTGTTTCTGTATTTCTGGCATATTTTCTTCATCTGGTTCTCAAAATTGACAGAGATCAATTGCAACTCCCAGCAGCTTTCCAGATCTAGTATTGCTGGTCCATCTGCGTATCCCATGTAGAACATACAGAGGATGTTCCTTATGGCTGCCATTATTCTTAGCTGCTTGATCTAGTATTGCTGGTCCATCTGCGTATCCCATGTAGAACATACAGAGGATGTTCTTTTCCTTATGGCAGCCATTATTCTTAGCTGCTTGATCTAGTATTGCTGGTCCATCTGCATATCCCATGTAGAACATACAGAGGATGTTCTTTTCCTTATGGCAGCCATTATTCTTAGCTGCTTGATCATTACGTCCACCATAGGCCATTAATGTGACATTTGCTGTTTCCAATGTACCATCTGGGAAAATCTGGCAGTAGAGTCTGAGTGGAAGGACGTTGCTTTGTGATCCAGTATCCAGTTCATCTTTAGGTTAAATACCATAGGCTTTTTCTGGATTGTCCTCTGTACTTAGATCCTTGTGTACAACTTCCTTCCTTCTTTCATCTCACCCGACATCTTGTGATGGTGTATAGATTCTATGTCCAGTATCTGGGTGTCAAAGACCTGATTGTTGTTTCCTTTTATGTGCTGGATCTTCTTGCCTTTTCTCTTCACTGGTATTACTGTTTTCTTCATACCAGTCTTCTACATCTTCACCCACTGGTTTGCTTTACCACAAGGTCTATATTCAGAACCATATGTTGGGTATTTGTTTTGATCATCGAAGGGGTGCTGTCTGCCACACTTCCTGCAGATCTTGGGGGCTTTGCACTTTTTTCTGATTGTGTTCTTTATAGCATCAACCCTTCCTTCTTTTTGCTGTGGGTGGATCTACATAGATAGGGATTTCATTTGCATCCTCGAGGCTTCGAAGGCTCTAGCTGTGTCTATAGCTTCAGTCAGCTTCAAGTTATCCTTTCCTATAAGAGACTTTTGCACTTCAGGATGGGCACCTCCCCATATTAGTTTATCAACTAATCTTTCCTCTATATCAGAGATGGCCAAACTTGGTTAATGTAAGAGCCACAAATGATAAAGCTCAGATGCTTGAGAGCCGCAGGACATGAACAAAATTCACACATATGTTTTTTATTGTTACAATCATATTTTGCAACAAAAATTTTATATAAATTTTAAGACATGCATATTAAATGCGACGATATTTATTCATGCATGCAGTTTTTAAACTGTTAATTTTTATTAGTTTCAGTATTCACAAAGACACAAATATAACCATATAACCATTTACGGAGCGGAAACAGGCCACATTGGCCTTTCGAGTCCGCTCCAGTTCACTGATTTTGTGCGCCCTCTACAGGCATTGGTCCTGGTAGATCTTCATTCAATAACGATGTGTGAATTCAATGCAGGTGGAATTTCGCTGTGCTTACCCATCCCCACCAGTACTGTACCCCGGTGTTACACAGGGGCTGACCCATCCTCACCAGTACCGTACCCCGGTGTCTCTTTCTCTTCCGTCACTTCTCCATCTTCATCACCAGTCCAAGCGTTGATAAGTATAGTTGGGAAGGGCTTGCATATTGTAGTGTGAAATCAGCTTTTGAATTTGTAATAAACATTTGTATAAACTGAACTGCTCTCGGTCTGTGTGTCTATTTTCTTTCGGTAGCTCAAACACTGTGACCAATCTAAAATGAACAAAGTGAGAGGTATATGAGTGTGGTCACACCTTTCCCGCTCCTCAGCTCAACCCATATGGCCTAAGTAGACGATCCCTCTGGTCTGCAATTTTCACATAACCACCACTACATTATCTGCTCTGTCCCTCTGGTTCCCCTCCCCCTGTAAATTTAGGTTAATCCCCTGGGGCAGCACCAGCAAATCTTCCCATAAGGGTACAAGTCCCCCTCCAGCTCAGATACAAACCGTCCCATTGTAAAGGGTCCCACCTTCCCTGGAAGACAGACCAATGATCCAGAAACCATAGAACCCTACAGCACAGAGAACAGGCCATTTGGCCCTTGTAATCTGTGCTGACATTGTTCAGCTAGTCCCATTGACCTGTTCCCAGTCCATAACCCTCCAGACCTCTATGTAAAAAAAAGTAAACCAAAAAAATTGAGATATTTAAATCAGATTTCCACCTTAAAAAATTAGTCGGGCAAGTGAGAGACAGGCAACGCAAGTCGAGCAGGTGAGGGGGGGAGACCGGCAGCATGAGTCGGGCAGGCAAGACACCGGCAGCGCGAGTCAGGCGGGTGAGGGGGGAGTCTGATAGCACGAGTAGGGTGGGCAAGAGACCGGCAGCGCGAGTCATGCAAGCAAGGGTGGTCGAAATTTCTAGAATATTCGAATTTTCCACGAGCTGCATATTAAAGGTCAAAGAACCACATGTATCTCACGAGCCGTGGTTTGGCCACTCCTGTTCTATATCCTTAAATCTGTATTTTGCAACAAAGATTTTTAGTCTAGCGAGGAAGTTATCAACAGTTTCATCAGTTTCTTGCATTAAGTCCTGAAATTCATAGAGTTTAATTCTATGATTAGATCTGGGTTCAAAGTGAGAAGCCAACTTTGCAAATATCTGCTCTGGATAATTTTTCTCCACTTCTGTAAGCTCCCAGCTATTAAATTAGTCAAGGCCTCCTCCCCTGTCCAGAGAAGTACATAACTGACCTTCTCCTCTGCTGTTGCATTTTTAAAATAGTTTTTGAATGTTAAATTTCACTTCTGCTGAAACTTTTTAAACAATTCAGCAATGTCTTCAGCCTCCCTGTCCATCACTGGTATAACTGCTGTTCCTCCAGCCATTTTTTTTTCAGTAATTTTTTTTCTCTTCTTCCTCTTTGTATTTCAAATTGTATGGTTTTATTCCTCTTCTCTTATACTGTTGCCACCATGTTCTGTTTCTGTGTTATTTGGGAGGCTTCTTAAGTAACTTAGAGTTGCAAGATTCAAATAACAGAAGAAACTTTACTTACTGATGCCTTCCACAATCTCAGGAAACTGTTCACACACACTCATATACATGTACATACGTCCCACAGTGGTGCACTATAGTCACTACAGTGAGAAGGGTGTATACTTACGCGGTTACAAAATAGTTTACATTATCCTGACTATATATCAGTTAGGATTAACAGGATTTAACACAAAGGGTTAGTTTGGCCATTTGCTTTTCAAGGCCCACACATGCACACTTCCAGCAAGCATCAATGTATCTTGATTACAAAAGGAATCTTTGGCAATTTTTACTGTTTAATTTAGGAGGATTGCAGCCATATGCAATGCCCCCACATCTACTTTGACTCAGGACACCTAGTAAACACTACAAACCTAATCTGAACTTGTTCTGAATGTGTCTATTGTACAATTGTCAAAGGAGATCAAAATCCCTCCTTTAACATTTCAAATCCATTTATCTGAAAATCTACAAGAGAAATACTTCAGGCACCGAAGTAAAATTATTATCAGGTGCTAGGCAGACAGCAGTGAAAATTTGTTACTGCTTGCTCATTTCAAGCACTTGTAACACTTCATAATTGGTTTCCCACTGGCATTGATAACTCTCAAAATGGAATGTGCAAAAATTGTCATATACATGGATAATCCATTTAAGAGGACATTGTGATATTGTCAGCTCTCCCTCCAGCTCATGTTCTAATATTTGCTGTCAGAAGCAAAATATGTTACTGTATATACTACCATCCTGTAAGTGTAGTATGGGAGCTGTTCTGCTCAAGATCAGAAGCTGCAGAAGGTAGAATTTCATTCACCTCCATGCTCAGCATTTGCATTTCCTGCTTCCAAGGATAGACATCCAACATACCAAAGGGTCCATCAAACCCCATACCTGCTCTCTTGTCTCTCCACCCATCAGGAAGAAAGCTCAAGGTGTGAAAGCACATACCATCAGGCTTAAAGTTAGTTTCTTCCTCACAGCCATCAGGCACAACAGAGTGAACCACACAACAGGTCTATCATATTGCCCTTGTGTTCTTCCAGTTTAAACAAGTGATGAATGTTAGAACTAACCTGTGTGACTGTTCATAGAATCACCCTCTAGCTGTACCAGGTATAATGTAACAAATAAAGTTAAACATAAAAAATTAAATATGCTCACTGAAATGGATAATAATCCTCTGAAAAATTATCTGCTCTCAAAGGTGCACAATCAGTTATTACTTGCCTTTCTGGAACAAAGTAGGACCATTCTCATATTTTATTAAATAATAACATTCAAAGAAGCACTTTCAGGGATGAATTGGTCCCAATGTGCATTAAATATGTTATCAACTGATTCTGCAGATTCAGGAGTAATGATATGGCAATGCCCAAAGGGAAGTCTCTTCAGAGCCTCGGAGTCACTGAGAGCAGCCATCTGCTGCAAGGTGAAAGTACTGTTGGTGCCAATCAGAGTTAATTTCTCATCAGTTTGGCATATTTTAAATAAAAATTATTTGCTGTATCAGTATGCTACTTTTCTGTGTTTGCCATAAGGAGACCAGCATCAATCAATGCTTGTCTTTGTATTTATGAAGGTGGCTCAGTGCCTTCAGTCCTAGTGACATAATATGTTTGCCTAATATTACCAGACCAACAGTCACCACACTGACAAAATAGGAAAAAGAAATAGGAGCAGAAATGGGCATTGTAGCTTACTGAGACTGCTTGAACATTCAATAATAACATGGTTGATCTGACCTTGGGTTCAAATCTGCACATCCTGTTTCCCGTTATCTTCCTAAGATGACTAAGTATTTTGGAAAATCAAACCAGGGTAGGACTTACACAGTTAAAGGTAGGGTCATGGAGTGTGTTGTGGAGACCTTGGGGTACAGATACACAGTTTCCTGAAAGCAACAAAATAGGTAGACTGGGTGATGAAAAAGGCATTTGGTTTGTCTTCATCAATACAGGAGCTGGATCTCATGTTACAATTGTGTAAAACATTGGTGAGAGCACACTTGCAGTATTGTGTTCAGTTGTCCAATTATAGGAAGGATTTCATTAATTTTGACAGGGTGGAGAAAAGATTCATGAGGATATTTCCTACACTGGAGAACGTGAGTTACAAAGAGAGGCTGAAATGTTTCTCCCTGGATGGTAGGGCTGCACAGTGGACTTACAGAGGTATATAAAACTATGAGAGGCATAAACAAAGTAAATACTCATTGTGTTCTTCACTAGAATTGGGGAATCTAAATCTAGAATACATTGATTTAAAGATGAGAGAGGAAAGATTTAAAATGGACTTGAATGGAACCTTTGTTCACACAGATGGTGGTAGGTATGTGGAACAATGTGCCAGAAGAAGTGGTAGAGGTGGATGCAATTGCAACATTGAGAAGACATTTAGACAGGTAGATAAATAGGAAAGGGGGCTTAAAGGTAAATAGGATAATCCCAGCAAATGGCACTAGCTCAGGCAATTTGGTTGCCACTGACAATTTGAGCCAAAGGACCTGTTTCCATGCTGTAGAACTCAATGACTCTTCAATGTACTCAATGTCTAAGCCACTACAGTTCCCTGGAAGAGAAAATGTCATGACTGATAGCCCTATAAGTGAGAAATTCCTCCTTATCTCCAGGGATAAGTGGGAAATTTATCAATGTAATTATGTTAATCTCCCTACCAAACAAAATGAGTTGTAATTTCTTAAATCCCCCAGGATCTAATCTCACTCCAGAATTTAGACTCTATCCTCTAAATATTTTTACATTAAGTAAAATATCAACTTGCTGAACCTTCCCTGAACTACCTCCAGCACAAAAATAAACTTTTAAAAAATATGGATAACAACACTAACACCATAGTTCAGCTAAATACCATTCCAATTCCATCTTCAAATTTGTTGATGACACACAGTACTGTGGGAAGTATCAAATAATGATGAGTTGGAATATAGAAAAGAGATTGAAAGTTGAGTGGCATTGTGCCAAGACAACAAACAGTCTCTCAGTGTCAATAAGACAAACAAGATCATCAGTGATGCCAGGAGAGGGTCTAAAGTCCACACCCCAGTCCACATTCACATTCCCTCCTTCCACTGGGAGAAGGTTCAAGTATGAAAGCACAGCTCTAACAGGCTTAAGGAAAGTACCTTCCCTGCAGCCATCAAGCTCCTGAATGAACCCGATTACAGTACACTCATGCTGCCTTTGCTTGGTGCTTATTGATCTTCCTTTTCTTTGAAGTCCTACACTCTGTATATTGTGTTCTTTAAACAGCCATATGTAATGTAAGCGATAACTTTTGATCTGTTCACAGGTGAACCCTTCTCACTCTACTAGGTATCTTGTGACCAATAACCTTAAACTTAAAATTTATTCCTCAGTACTCCAGATGTGGTCTCATTCAAAGCCAAATTAAGCAATAGCAAGGCTGCTTCTTCTGTACTCCATGCCCCTGATTCTTGTAATAAAGGCCAGCATTGTGTACCTCTGATTTAAATTGGATACCATCTTTAATGCCTTTTGTTAGCCCGATTGGGACCTTAGTTACTTCTTGGGCAGCCATCTCTTGCTTCCTCAATACCATCAACATGAATTGCTTTATGCCAGAGCACTTTAATAACCTTTTGTTGCATCTTAAGGTAATATATACCTGGAAGAGGGGCTCAGGCCCAAAATGTTGGTCTATATCTTTACTTCTTATGAGCATTGTGTGACCTGCTGAGTTCCTCCAGTATTTTGGTGCTTTTACAACAATCACATCATCTACAAACTTTGTAGGCTGGTGCTTGTGAACACTGAAAACAACATAACAGGTACTGATGGCTCTGCTGGTACTCTTGCCTTAAGGAGAATGTGATTGTTATCAAGTTGCCACACATTTACACTTGTTTTTTTTTCTGGCAATTCCACACACATGTTCTGCATGATATTTTGCTCATTGTTAGCCTTTCACTAAGAATGCAAAGAAGAACTAGAAAAAGCAAGATGTTTCTAGCTCTGAGATTGGAGTCATAAAAACAAAACAAAAAATTGAGAAACTGAAAGGATTCAGGAGATAAGGCAGCATCTATGGAGAGAAGTAGTCAGTTAACAAATGGAACAGTTCTGCATCTCTACACCAGGTGCAAACTGAAAGAGTTGGAAATCCTGGGTGTCAATTGCTCCTGTTCCCTTCATTATTCCCATGCAGGCATATCCAGCCTCAGTTTCATCCATTGTCAGGGTGACACCAAAAATAAACTAAAGGAGCAATATATCATCTTCTTCCTTGGTGGGCTAAAACCCAATGAGATTAACTGAATTTTCCAACTAATTTTAACCTTCATCCCAGTTTGATTCCATTGATTCCCTCTGTCCTTTATCTGCTCCTGTTCTCATCTTTCTCTCAACCCCTCCTCTCTCCCAGTTGTCCCCTTCTCTGCCTGCCTCTCCCACCTCTCCTACCTTTACTTTTTTTTCCAATATCCTATCACCTCTTGGCCTAATTTCAATAATTCACCCTCCCCTGCCACTTTATCCTTGCTATCTCCCCTTCAACATTATCTTGACAAAGTCTCCAAGCCAAAAAATATTGACCATTTCTCTCCGGTGATGCTGCCTGTCCCTTTGGCTTCTCTTTGTTCAAGATTCTGGTGTTTGTCCTGTAAACAAAACATCAAGATTGAATTACCACAATGACTTAAACCCTTGCAAATTGAGAGTTGTTCAGCAATTGGGAGAGACAATTTTTATTAAGTCTTGAATAAAATAAGCTAATCATGTAAAGGATAACAAATGACAGATATTATATTCAACCAATTATGCCTTGTACTGTATATTCCACAAATAATTAAATAATCACTTAGTAGCTAGTTTGTTTTGGATCAATATTCAAGATTTAAGATTCATTATCATGTTGACGCTATTTGCTTCTTTTTTTGTTTGTCTTGTAAAGGCACACAAAGAGGCACACCTAGTCCCTTGCCAGCCCTTCCTGTGGTCCATAGTTTCTGTCTGTTCCAGCGTGGTACCTGAACTTGAGGCATCCTCCTCAACCCTGGTTCCAAACATCTGATTCGATTAAGAAGTTGTCCTGCTTTCCATCAGCACCTTCAAGAATCCTGGACCCGATATCTGGTATCCACGAGCCAGTCTCCAGCAGCCATTAACCCCCATGTTGGTATGCTGCGGTGATCCCATACCCTGTAGGCTTCCTCTTTTCAGCAGGTGATGGGTATTCTCCCTCTTCTAGTACCCTACTTATGATCTAGGCTGCCTTGGAGCCCGCAATCCTCATGGTCTGGCCTGTCAAGCATAATAATGTTAAAAATGCTGTTGGTTCCATTCTAAGTTTAAGCCTGTTCAGCACTATCACCCAGGCAATAGGACCGCACAGAGGAACACTGAAAGATGTGTCTCCCTGCTCCCTGTTCATCTGATTCCGCATTAGCAGCAGTGCAACCTAAGGGCCTCAGGCATTCAAGGATTCCTGACCATATCAGAGGTTTGAACCTGGAGCTCAAGCTGCAGATGGATCTAACAGGAATCCATATGACTGCTGAGGTTGCAGGAGTACTGGAGGTGAATCCATGGACAATCAGTATCTCTGAAGGGATTCTCTATTGCTTTTCTTTCTCTCTTAATGTAAGGGGCACTGGGGAACACTGAGGGCGACTCTTTGCGAGTATTATGTCAGGTAGAAGGAAATTTTGTGTAATCTGTATGAGTGCCCCAAGGGCCGGTATGTTCTGAGGTTCCCAAGTGTTGTGTAGGATAGGCCTGTCGCCAGTGCTGCGCAATTTTCCAGTTTGTTCGACTTTGCAACACCACCTATCCTTTGTGGAAAAGTTTTTCCAGAATAGCCCTTTACTTTTCCGATATTTTTTTATTGACATTAAAATTTAAATTCCACTTTGGAAAATACAGAGTTCGATAAGATGTGGGGCCCATTCATGGATTGCTATCACAACTTGAAAATGTTGTTAATGTGAATGCTCTGAGGTTTCCCTGTCTGATGTCCGAGAGTCACATTTTGATTCATATCTACTTATTATATGCAGGTTAACCTTGTTTAATAGGAGGGGTAGGATTATCTTTAGAGAAAAACAGACTATAGTAGATAATTAATAATGATCACATAGAATAGGATGAAGATTGATAGTCCTTATATGGGATTCTTATTTCTATCTTATTGTTTTTTTGTTTAACATCAGAATTCGAGGTTTTGAGCAAGATATGTTGGCTGATAATTATGGGTTATATTCTGTATTTTTATTTATATATGTTATGTAACCATTTAACCATATAACAATTACAGTACGGAAACAGGCCATCTAGGCCCCTCTAGTCTGTATCGATTTAAGTGATCTCCTCTAGTCCCACTTACCTGCACCCTGCCATAACTCTCTCATCCCCTCACATCCATGCACCTTTCCAACTTTTTCTTAAATGACAAAATTGACCTTGCTGCAACTACCTCTTCCGGAAGGTCATTCCACTCAGCCACCACTCTCTGAATGAAAAAGCTCCCTCTCATGTTACATCTAAACTTTTCTCCACTAACCTTTAACTCATGACCCCTCATTCTAATCTTACTTAACCACAAGGGGAAGAGCCTATTCACATCTACTCTATCAATCTCCCTCATATTTTAATTACCTCTATCAAATCCTCCCTCAATCTTTTATGTTCCAATGAATAAAGACCCAGTCTAATCAGTCTTTCCTTGTATTCGAGATACTGCAATCTAGGCAACATTTTAGTAAATCTTCCCTGCCCCCTCTCTAATTTATTAATATCCTTACTATAATTTGGCGACCAGAAATGCACACAGTATTCCAAATTTGGCCTCACCAACACCTTGAATTGTCTGAACATCAGTTCCCAAATCCTATATTTTATGCTTTGACTTATAAAGGCCAGCATACCAAAAGCCTTCTTTACAACTCTATCCACATGAGATTCCACTTTCAAAGAATGATGAACCATATTCCCTCTGTTCCTCTGCATTCCTCAATGCCCTCCCCTTTACCGCATATGTCCTGTTTTGATTATTCTTCCCAAAATGAAGCACTTCACACTTATCAGTATTAAACTCCATCTGTCACCTTTCAGCCCACTACTCTAAGCAATCCAAATCTTTCTGCAGTCTCCGAAAACCATCTTCACTATCCACATCCCCCCCCCTATTTTTGTACCGACTGCATATTTACTAACCCAATTTACTACTCCATCATCCAAATCATTAATGTAAATAACAAACAACAAGGGATCCAACACCGATCCCTGAATTGACTTGAATTATGTAATCAGTTAGAAATCATGTATAAAGGTTTTTTTTCTATTAGAATTAATAAAAATATTTTAAAAATTGAAAAATACAGAGTACATAAGGATACATGCTAAAATTCAAAATAAAGAAAATACATACACGAAGTTTAAATTATAACTTTATATCCAAGGTACCGCACATTCTCAAACAACAAATTATACTAAAATTTTATTATTTTATTAAAAAAAAGAAAATATAAACCCACTAGCAAGAAATAAGTTGTTTGGCACAAAAGAGGAAAAAAATAATTTCTTATCAAAGTAATAAAATACCTTATCAGTCAACACCTCTAAATATCAAAACAAAGATTTGGCTGATTATGGAAATAATTCAAAAAGGTTCCCCACAGTGTTTGAAAATTTAAATTCAAATCAGAGATTGAGCAACTAATCATCTCTAAATTTAAACATGACATGACGTCAATAGCATAAGGATTGCTTAAAGTGGTGTGCAAGTGGAAAGTAAAAAGGTTGAGAACCACTGCATTACATCCTTCAAATTTGCCCCATTTGTGTGAGCCTTGTACTGCAATGGAGATACTGTATTTGATGACATATACTGTTAAAGTCAAATTTTAATTGTCTGAGAGGATGAGCAAATGTAGGTTCTTGGGAGTCACTATCTCAGAAGATCTTTCCTGAAACCAACACACCAATGGCATCATGAAGAAAGCCATTACTTCCTCAGGAGTTAGCGGAGGAGCTAGTGGAGTTGTTCAAGTGAACCGGTACGGACTTGAAGGGCCGACATGACCTGTTTCCGTGCTGTAAACGGTTATATGGTTATATGGTCACATAGCTATTAAGCATGAGTAGGTAGGGTAATGTCCCTCCATCTGAGCAATACTGCCCACCTAACCATTAAGTGAACTAAAAGCTAATTCATGCAGATCAGATGCCATTAAGATAAGCCACTCTTTCCAACAAATAGAACATTGCTTTTGACCACAAGGCCATCAGATAGTATTGGTTGTCCTTTGGTTCAAAGAAGACATGTTCTTGTACAGTTCATCTGTGGTCACGAAGGTGACTTTGCAGTCCCAGTCTGGAAGTGCAGAGTCTAGCACAATGGGGACACTGAAAGCCCGATTTGTGACACTGTTCATGATTTTCCATCAGCTTTTAGTAGCACCTGTCTTTGAAACTGGTGTAGGCTTCATAGCACAGGGCTCACCAGCGGGACCTGTCAGCAGCCGTAGCTTCTAGTTCTCTTGGCAGGATTCCACAATAGCGTAGGGTTTCCTTCACAGTGTCTTTATGGACCTTGACGTCTCCTTCTGGTATTCAGTTCATTATAGAGCAACTGGTGAGGCATACGATGGTCGTCCATTCTGATGATATGTCCCACCCACCATATCTGAGCTCTGATGATCAGGGATTCTATGTTGGTGGACTTTGTGTGGCTCAAGATCTCCAGGTTGGAGACATGGTCTTGCCAATGGATGCCAAGGATGGAATGGATGATGTGCATGTGGATGATGCTTCCCAAGTACTTGAAGCTGTTTACATTTGTCAGCTGGGTGTCGTCAACAGTGATTTTTGGGTCTATGGTGTTGGTGTTTGTCATGGACTGATGGAGTACTTCAATATTTTTCAGGTTGATGGTCAGGCAGTATCTGAGAATTTGTTGAGTATTAACTGCAGATCATTATCTTTGTGCACCAAGAGCGCACAGTCATCAGCAAAAAGGGTTTCTTGAATGTGTAGAGGCACTTTGTCCTTGCATTCAAGTGGCGAAGTCAAAGAGAGAGCCCTCCAGTCAATACGTGATGTACACTCCCTCCTCCAAATCTTGGACAACATGTAAGTGAAGACCAAATTAAACAAAACTGGGCCCTGCTTCTCCCCATTAGAAATGGCAAATGTAGCTATGTATAAGCACTGCAGAGGACCTATCCTGCCATTCCATCATGGAGCAGCAGAATAATTTCAACAAATTTACCTGGGCATCTATAATGAATCAGAATGATCCAGAGAGCCTCCCTGTTTACAACGTCAAATCTATTTGTTAGGTCAATGAAGACAGAGGAAAGGGGCTTGTTCTGCCTGAAGCACTTCTCCTGAACTTGTCTCATGGCAAATATCATGTCCACTGTAATCTGTTCTGACTGAAAGCTACATTGTGCCTCCGGGAGATTCCTTTCTGAGACAGTGACAAGTTCAGGAGGATGCGGGTGAAAATCTTGCCTGCGATGGACAGCAGTGAGATATCCCTGAAGTTTCCACAGTTTGATTTGCTTCCCTTATTTTTGTAGAGAGCCATGATGAGGGCATCACGGAAATCATCAGGCATCTCCTCTGTGATCCAGATGTCTACCAGGATGTCTTGGAATCCATGTAATGTGTTTGGGATTAGAGCTTTGTAGATCGTGGAAGGAATAGCATCCTGCCCTGTTGCTTTATTTGATTACCTCTGTGAGATCGCTTTATTGACCTCATCAGTAGAGGGCAACAGGTCTAGGTCATCCAAGACTGGATGCTGAGGGATGTGCCATAAGACATCAGGATAACCTGTTGATGGCCTAGTGAGTAGGTTGGAGAAGTATTCAGCTCAGCTGTATTTTTCTGTCCATCCCGATCTTTGATCAGACTCGACCCATCTGATGACTGCAAGGGAGAGCATCCTGATTTAGAAGGACCATAAATTGACTTTATGGCACTTAAAAATTCTTTGATGTCATGCATGTCTGTTCAGACATGCTAAGCTTTTCTCTGCCACCACTTGTCCCTCATTTCTCACAGTTCTACCTGTAGTTTGGATGCAGATGTTTAAACTTGTTTTTCTTTCAGACAGATGATGGGTCATTTTGCCAGTCTTTGTTCTTGATCTCGTGGCTTTCATCAAAGCAATCTTGATACACTCGGGTTTTCAATCCATACCGCCAGTGGGCTGATATCGCCTCAAACCGTGCATCTTGGCGCCTCACAGTTCGGCAGGCAGCAACCTCCTTTGAAGAAGACCGCAGAGCCCACCTCACTGACAAAAGACAAAGGAGGAAAAATCCAACACCCAACCCCAACCAACCAATTTTCCCTTGCAACTGCTGCAACCGTACCTGCCTGTCCCACATCGGACTTGTCAGTCACCAACGAGCCTGCAGCGGACATGGACATACCCCTCCATAAATCTTCGTCTGCGAAGCCAAGCCAAAGAAAAGTGTTCTTGCAGTCTGTGTGACAACATCTTTGAACTGCTTCCACTTTTCAGAACAGGTTCCCACAAGCGGTGAATTGCTGGAGAGGTTTTCATTAAAGTACATTTTGAAAATGTTGGGCTTGACCTGGATCTTGCAGTCGGTCAACGTTAAATAACGCTTTTTTTTTTAAACTTATTTATGGTTTTAAAATACATATAAAATGTTAATTTGGCATTAGCAGTAACGCAGAAATATTTTGCGATTACATGGAAAGACAATGTGGAATTAAATATAGTCCGCTGGAATAATGAGTTGAGATCTTGTATTTATATGGAAAAAATAAAATATAATTTACATGATAATCATTCTTCTTTTGTTCAGATGTGGTCACATTTGAAATTTATGTGTTTGGAAATATCAAAAAACAATACCCACTCCCCCCACCTGCCCACACCCCACCCACAACAGATCCTTCAAGGGAAGCAAAGAAAAAGACATATATCAGTTAATTACATACACTGTATGCTGTATCAAACTTACAATAAAAAAAACATTAAGATATTTCCAAAAACATCTAAAACATAAATATGAATTACTAAAACCATCTTTTTAACTTCTCGGATGTCAAATATAATTGATGTAAAAATTATAATGAACTAAACTCTATCTTACATTAAGTAATTTAGTCACATAATTTCCCATTCCTTTTGAGATATCCTCTTTGCGTTTAATTCTAGTTTTTCTTAAATCTGGTTAATTCATTGTGTCTTGTAACAAAGCATATATTGCTGAAATAAATCCCTTTTTTAATGTTTCCAAAATCAAAAGTTCAAACTTAGTTAATTTAGGTAACATCATTTCTCTTCCAAAATTATCTATCACCAAAGCTCACACTTGATAGTATACAAATAAAGAATTAGATGGTATCCCAAACTTCTCCATAAGTCTAATAAACAAAATAAATTGTCCATCTTCAAAACAATCATCTATCACCTTTATACCCTTCAAATACAGATTATTCATTGAAAAAGGAGTAACTTTATTTTGATATAATGGGGTTTGGGCCATAATCTTACCCCTAGACTATATAACACAATTTCTTTTATTCCAAATCGCTAATAAATATTTTAAAACCTGGATATTATATCCCTGTAACAAGTGACAATTCCACTTAAATATAAATTGATGAACTTGCAATTCAGAAATACAAGCCAATTCAACTTTAGCCCAACCAGGAGATTGAGTAACATCTAACATCCTATGAATAAATTTCAATTGTGCTACCACATAATAATTCTGAAAATGAGGCAGTTGAAGTCCCCCTAAAGCATATTTCCACGTCAATTTCTGCAAGGCTACTCTAGCTAATTTACCCTTCCATAAAAACTTCCTTACCACAGTATTCAATTCCTGAAAAAAAATGCCTTTGAAGCACATATGGAATTGATTGAAAAAGATATTGAATACATGGAAAAATATTCATCTTAATGCAATTCACATGACCTTTTAATGATAAAGGAAGATCTTTCCACTTATTCAAATCTACTTTAATAGGTGTACATAATTTAAATTATATAAAGATTGATAATTTACATCAATGGCTACTCTTAAATATTTAATATCATTAGACCATCACAACTTTGTAATCTGTTTACTACCAAGTCAGTAACATTGATAAGCATAATTGAGATGGCCATATTCTTTATTATTTGCTCACTGCAACCTTTGGAAGCATTTCAAATAATAATCAGACCCTGAATGTCTACATTGTGAACATGGGTGTTCGCACCAAAAGCCCAAACCATTGCTGTGTCTTTCTGTCTGCAATTAAAATTAATCAAAGCTCATCTTCTCTCACTCCAGCTATTGTGACTGATAATGTGAGAGGCAGCTTATTCTCCTTATTATTAAGCCCATGATAACGATCAATAAAACTAACAATACTGCACATTGCAAGCTATTCTTGTCACTGAATGCATTCACCTGTTGCAGAACCTATTTTGAGTTAATATTCTCTGTGGCAATGAAAAAGTGGTATTCTCTGAAGATATCAAATAGATATCAAAGGGTCCAATAGATATGCTGCCTATGCTTGTATTTCCCCACAATTAGGACATCTTGTATCACCATAAATAACCCAAATCATTGTAGCTCTCCCCATTTCTTCCACGGATATACCAATTACACCCTCCCAGGACATAAGAACAATCCCCGACCCATCCTTATTGGACTGTGGTTGGGATTCCTACAATTGACTCAATCTCCTCCATCTGATCTACAATCGCCACTACTGGAAATCCCCGTCACAATGTGGTGCTTTGCAACAATGAAAAGAATTTCCAGAAATTAGGATTCCTTCCATCGTTCCCCATTCCCTCTAAAACCCATATTTTTTTCATTATCTGTTCTCAAATAGGTGTTGGTGTTCTGAAGTAGACTTGACACTGGAAAACTGGAATCTCATTTAAAATCACCAAGCCTGAAAGAAAATTCTGCAGGGCATTCATGAAATTCATTGGCATATATTACCCTACCGACCCACATAGTGTTTGCATTCAACCAAATGTGCAGCCTATTGGGTATAAGCCCGCCCACTGCTGGACATCATGACACCCACATCATGTCACCTTTCCATATATATAACCCTGTGGGTCAGTAATCAGGTTAGTCTAATAGAAGTAAAGGATGAGAAAGCATCACATCTCCGAGTCTTCATTGTGTGAGTGCATACACAACAGTGGCAATTGGAAATAAAACACATAGTCCATGCACCATCCCTGAGGAAGAAATCAACTGAAACAAATTTCCACCAAAAGATCAAGGTGAAAGTGCACCAAGGTGGCGGAGGTAAAGTTCGGGGAATTCAACAAAGTTGAAGAAAGTTGGGATAACTACGTAGAATGGTTTAACTACTACTGCGTAGTCCACAATATTGTGGAAGGTCCAGTAAACCACAAACGTGTCCTCTTCCTCAGTATAATGGGCAGCAAAACATTCGACCTCCTTAAGAACTTGCTGTCCCCAAAGAATCCAGGGACAAAGACATTCAGTGAATTATGCACCGCTCTAAGGAACCATTTAAGCTTCAAAAATCAGTTATGGCAGAAAGGCAATGATTCTATGAAAGGAGACAAGTACCAGGAGAAACATTAAGTGAATACATGGCATCGTTATGCAAACTGGCAGAGCACTGTCATTTTGAGCATTTTCTAAATCAGGTACAGCGAGAGAGATTAGTGATGGGGCTGGTAAATCACCAAGCAAGGCAAAAATTATTAGAAATGGATCAAGACGTTACATTATTGATTGCATACAGAACTGCCTGCAGCTCTGAAATGGATGTGGGTCAACCAGACCTACTGGTCGGGAGGTCTTCCCACCAACAATGCTTCTGTTGTGGGAAATACAACCACTGAACAGAAAACTGTTACTTCAAAAATTCTAAATGTGTCCATTTGAAAACAGAAGGACATATCAAAGCTAAATGTCTGCTTCGAAAGTGCAGGTGGCCTGCAAATAAACAGGCAGCTAAAGTTAAAACAATTGCAGAGAGAGAGAGAGGCAACCTAGCAATGATGACGATAACAAGCTCCTCAAATTTCAACTCCTGAGATAGTACACATCTGAAGAATAAATGGAGGAAACTCAGCAATTTTTATACAGCTAAAAATAAATGGAAACCCCCTGAAAATGGAGTTAGACACAGGGGCAGAGGTGTACCTAATGCGATTATATGTAAAGGAATGCTTGCTACCACACCTCTTGGTAAAAGAATTACTGAAATAACTCTAAGATGTGTGACAGGGGACAGAATCAAAGAGTTTGGAAAAAGTACGGTCCAAGTACAATACAAACAACAGCAACCAAAATCATTCTCTCTCTACGTCATAGATACCCAGGGACCAGGCCTCTTTGGAAGAAAATGGGTATAACTCATTCCCCGAGACTGGCTGGAAATCGGTTCAATACTAAATGTAAACCACATGGACACCTCCCAGCCACAAATCGACTAAATCCTCAACATCCACACAGTGGTTTTCCAACACGAATTGGTGAAAATCAAAGGTGTTCAAGCCAAACTGCAAATAAAAGCTAATGCAGAACCAAAATTCTTCAAAGCCAGAACAGTCCCATTTGCTATGAAATGAAAAACTGAGAGTGAATTAAAGATTAAGGCATATTAGACCAATACAATACAGCGATTGGGCAGTGCCCATTGAACCCATACAAAAAGCAAACAGTAAAATTCACATTTGCAGCAATTACAAAGCCACCACCATTCCATCACTCAAAATACCCGAACACCCCATGACCAAGGGAGAAGAATTGTTCCAAGCACTAAACAGAGGGAAAAAAATTCACAAAAATAAATCTGTCACCAACATATCAACAGATAGAAATGGACAAAAAAACAAGGGAATATGTGACAATCAATCCCCATCTGGGACTATTCACCTACACACGGGCCTCACGGAGTTTCAGCAACACCTGGGATTCTTCAAGCAACATTGGACAAATTACAACATGGACTCTCCGTTGGATGTTACCTAGATGATATAATCAAGAGAGTGAAAACTTATAAAACCTTTAAAAAGTTTTAACCAGACTACAATAGGCTAATATATGATTATGAAAGGACAAATGTGTCTTCATGCACCCCTCAGTAACATACCTTTGGTTTACAATCGACAACGAGGGGGTGCGAATGAATGCAATAGGAACAGAAGCCATTTGCAAGGCCGCATGCCCAACAAATAGGAATTACAGTCCTTCCTAGGACTTGTTAATCACTACCGAAAACATATCCCTAATATGTCTACACTGTGCAGCCCACTGAACCAGTTACTCAAGAAAGATAAAACATGGTATCGGAACACAGAAACTAAAAACACAATCGATCAACTAAAGGAAAATACTAACGTCATCAAATAAGGTGCGGATCCACTATGACCCTAGTAAAGAAGTTACATTAGCCATGGATGCTTCACCAGTGGGACTAGGAGCAGTACTATCCCAAATCACAGAAAAAGGTGAGCAACCAGTATCGTATGTTTTGCGAACATTGACCACAAGCAAACGCAATTATACCCAGATAGAAAGAGAAGAATTGGCAATAATTTTGCATATAAAAAAATTCCACCAATATTTTTCTGAAAAAAATTCACCCTGATCACAGACAACAAGCCTCTTAGTTTGATCCTAGGGATTAGACCGAGTGGGGGGTGGGCAGAGATGGTCATGGAGCTAAGAAGTCCAGTGAGGAGTCCAGTAACTGAAACATGCAGGCAGGAGGTTGAAGATGGGCAGTTGCCACCGAAGGTCAGCGAAGGCGGGCAGTCTCCACTGCCTTGACCGCCGACCCAATTATCTACAGGTCCCGAGCAAAGACCAGCACAGCAAACCATGCCGAGGTGGTCCAAAAGAAAAAGAAAACCACCTGAATGCTTTAAGGACTATGTTCCTTGAATATTATTAAATACTTTCCCTTTTATAATTATAATTATTCATGAGATGTATTCTAATTCTCACTTGTAGCCCTGGGCCCGATGTAATCTTATTAGTTCAAAGGGGCCCAGTCAGCATTTATTGCAAGGGGGGTGGAGGGGGAAGGAAGAGTCATGATCTCACCCTTCCATATATATAAACCTGTATGTCCATAGCCAGGTTAGTCTAATAGAAGTAAAGGATGAGAAAGCATCACGTCTCTGAGTCTTAATTGTGTGAGTGCATACACAACACAGCCCACTGTGTCAAGATTATTGCTAAGAATCAACTGAGCCCCATGTTGAAAAGATCAACAAACAACATTATGATTAGTGCATTGGTGCCAAGTGAAAAAGTGGATGTCTTTTGCTTCCTTTAGTGCTAACTTCGTTAAACTAAAAAAACTGTAACTTCGCCAGATGCATCTGTAAAATAAAGAGCAACAAGCCCAAAACATCTTGTTTCCAGCTTGCTCTGTGGACATAAAATCAGCATTAATATTTAAGTACTCAGACTTGTTGGCAGGAACTGCTGATAAAAAAAAAAGTCAAGTAATAAACCACAGTGCACCTTGTCTCGCCAACTACTGCATCCTCTCCTCATAATGCAGTACATCTATGGTAAATGTTAATGAATTATGCTTTAATGAAAACAATCTTAGTTAATATATTTTATTTTCAGGTTGTGAACATGTTTTCTCAATCATCTGTAAGCTCTTGACATTAAATACATTATTTACAGATTTCTCCCTCTCTCTCTGTCTGTCTGTCTCTCTCTCTCACACACACACACACACACACACACTCAGAGTTATGAGTTAAGTGAACCCCATATACCAGCAGCAATAGAAATACACCAAAGCAATGGTTCCTTTAAAAAAATTAAATTATTTTCAAAATCCCTACCCTCAACTTAATTTAAGTGCAAATGTGTAAAATGTGTTATCAAGAAGGTCCTTTTTACTGACCAGTCTTCCACTGTCCACGTTTCCAAGGCTACAGTTTCAAGTAATCTTCAATCCTGTACACAGAATCAAACAGTCATTACATTCAAGCAAACTTCAGTGCTTTACTTAGTATTACTAGGCAGGAAAGTTGTGGAGGGTTACAGAGAGATGGTTGTTGCTTATTGGATGCCCCAAACAGGAGTGTCTTCCAGAAGAAACTTGTCTTCTTTCCAGGTTCTTCTCACAGAGCTCTTCTCCTCTTCGCCACATGGGGAACACTAGCCGCCACTCCTGATTTCCACAGAGAGTACGATCAGGCTACCATATTACAACTCTGCCCAGTCTTGAAAAAGGAGCCTCCTCTTCTGTCCTTCCTTTTCTCAGACTGCCACCTACTAACTACATTCTTTCTCATTCTCTGCCCCTCCCCCACCCCACCCCGATGTTCCAGGCACTGTCATTTATTTCTGATTTCAGTTTGCAAATGTTGCAATTTCCAAGCTTTACAAAACAATACATGGCCCCAACTCTCTGCAAATGTTTCATTTCTGGAGTGTGCTTGCACATGTTGCTAAAGCCCTAAACCTTCAGTTTGCACCTGCCCTCGGACTTTGCAAGGCTGTGTCTGTGAAACGAATGTAACTTAACAGCTAATCCAATCCTAATCCCTTTTATAAGCATATATTTAATTAACCTATTGCATCACAACACCTACACACACTCTCTGCCCCTCTCTCTACTCTGTCTCTCTTTGTGTGTCTCTCTCTCACTCGTTCCTTCTCTCTCCCTCTCTATCTCTCTCTGCCTTTCTCTCTCACATATATACTTTTCCTCTCTCTGCCCATCTCTCCCTCTCTCAGTCTCTCTCTCTCTCTCTCTCTCTCTCTTTCTCTGTATCTCCCTGTAGATTCATGTGGTTGCATAGCTCAGGAAGAAAACAACATTTCCTTATCCTTTTGCTTTGGCCTCCTCCACTATTCAGCTCTCAATATTCCCTGAACAGTTGATCAACAACTTAATGAAGTCAGAGTTATACAGCAGAGAAATTGACCTTTGCAAATTACGTGACTGTGCTGACCCTCAGGTAGACATCTATACTTAACCCATTTACCAGCACTTGGTGCATAGCCTTCTATACCTTGGCAATTCCAATTCTTGTCCAGATATTTTTTTTTAAATGTGGTCTCCATCAAATTCTAATGCATAGCTTTGCTATTTGCAAGTACCCTCCTGATAAAAAAATGGACACCTGCTTCATAGCTTTGCATAAATAATCGTTGTTCTTAAAGAGCTCCTTTGTTTGTAGTTTGTGCAATGATGTTCAATTTCACCTGCAGACTATTCCTGTGAAAATCTCTTATGGATGAGAAACAGTATATTTAGAATGGATCTTATGTAAATCAGTTGATTTGTGATAGAATCTTAACATTAATGTACAAAGAACCATAGAACATTACAGCACAGGAACAAGCCCCTTCTGCCCTTCTAGTCTGTACTGAATCATTTTTTTGCCTACAATGAGTTTTAATTTTTGGAATTTATTAATTCTGATCTGATTTGCAATGGTCTAAAAAGATCTTTTAAAGAGGTCTGTTCTTCCATACATGAATTTTGTAAAGAGGAACAAATGTATCTAAGACCAGCATAATTAGACTTCATTAACATTTTCAAAAGTATAATTTTATATTTTTTTAAATTCTTCTTTGGCTTGGCTTCACGGACGAAGATTTATGGAGGGGGTAAAAGTCCACGTCAGCTGCAGGCTCGTTTGTGGCTGACAAGTCCGATGCGGGACAGGCAGACACGGTTGCAGCGGCTGCAGGGGAAAATTGGTTGGTTGGGGTTGGGTGTTGGGTTTTTCCTCCTTTGCCTTTTGTCAGTGAGGTGGGCTCTGCGGTCTTCTTCAAAGGAGGTTGCTGCCCGCCAAACTGTGAGGCGCCAAGATGCACGGTTTGAGGCGATATCAGCCCACTGGCGGTGGTCAATGTGGCAGGCACCAAGAGATTTCTTTAGGCAGTCCTTGTACTTTTTCTTTGGTGCACCTCTGTCACGGTGGCCAGTGGAGAGCTCGCCATATAACACGATCTTGGGAAGGCGATGGTCCTCCATTCTGGAGACGTGACCCATCCAGCGCAGCTGGATCTTCAGCAGCGTGGACTCGATGCTGTCGACCTCTGCCATCTCGAGTACTTGGACGTTAGGGATGAAAGCGCTTTGGAAGACTACACAAAAGAGTCTGGAAAAACAACCAACTGAAAATCCTCACAAAGATAAGCGTATACAGAGCCGTTGTCATTCCCACACTCCTGTTCGGCTCCGAATCATGGGTCCTCTACCGGCATCACCTACGGCTCCTAGAACGCTTCCACCAGCGTTGTCTCCGCTCCATCCTCAACATCCATTGGAAACAGCTACAATAGTTATGTAAAAACACAAAGATGAAGAAACTCAGCAGATCAAACAGTTTATGTAGCAAAGATAAAGATACATAACCAATGTTACAGACTTGAGGCCTTCATCAAGGTATGGACCAAATTAGGTCATGCGCTCAAAATGATGGGGGGGAGGAGGAGGGGGAGGAGCACAATCCCATAGGCAGGAGGTGAATAAGGGAGGGGAGGTCACACCAGCAAACAGGGAAAGGCTCTGTGAATGGAGAGGGAAGAGGTTGGAGAGCTGAGGAAAGAAGACAGAAGGAATGGGAATGGAGGGAGAATGGGGAGTAGGTTAGCAGAAACCGGAGAATTCGATGTAAATGCCATCAGGCTGGAGAGTGCCGAGGCAGGAAATTGCTCCAATTTATGGATGGTCTTGGTTGGACCATACATGAGGCCATAGACAGACATGTCAGTGTGAGAGTGAGGCACAGAGTTGAAATGGTTGGCCTCTGGGAGACCCCTGCCATGGATGCAGACAGAGCAAAGAAGTTCAACGAAGCGATCTCCCAGTCTGAGTCCAGTTTCTCCAATGTAGAGAAGAGAATTTAGAAAGGCATATGAATTTTCAAAGAATGGAGGGATATGGATCACATGCAAGCAGAGGATATTTATGTGTTAGGGAATCATGTTCAGAATCCTATTTTCATGCTGAACTTTTCTATGTTCCAATTGGTATTTCCCTATTTTATTTCTGAAAATGAGTATGATTATGATCATTTCAGGTCAAAAATTAACAATTTCAGTGTCTGGGAGGTAATGTTTGTATTTTCTTGGGCTGGTTGATTTGTAATGCTGTTCACTAAGGCAAATAATACAGATGGATGCATGAATTGAACACCCTTTACTGAAGCCAATCAATACGCATCCAACACACCAGCTGATAAAAAAATCCTGATAGACTCACTTTTGAAAAGTTCTCTCATGTTCAGACAAAACATTGTTTCTGAAACATGACTTAATAGATAGAAACATAGAAACATAGAATCATAGAAGATAGGAGCAGGAGTAGGTCATTCGACCCTTCGAGCCTGCTCCGCCATTCAACGAGATCATGGCTGATCTTAAAGTTCAGTATCCCGTCCCCGCCTTCTCTCCGTAACCTTTAATACCCTTATAATGAAGAAATATATCTAATTCCCTCTTAAATATATTTAATGAACCTGCCTCTACTGCCCTCTGTGGCAATGAATTCCACAGATTCACCACCCTCTGGGTCAAGAAATTCGTCCTCATCTCGGCCCTAAATGGTTTGCCTATTATCCTCAAACCATGGCCCCGGGTTTTGGATTTTCCCACCATTGGAAACATCCCATCTGCATCCATTCTGTCCAGTCCTGCCAGAATTTGATAGGTCTCTATGAGATCCCCTCTCAATCTTCTAAACTCCAGCGAGTACAATCCCAATTTGCGCAAATCAATCATACTTTCAGAGCTGAGGTCCTTGTATAAGATTTGAAGATTGGGCAATCCTCTCGGGCAAATTCTATAATTTACCATCTCTATTTTAAAGACCCCCCTGCTCACTCCTATGGTTGATATCCCTACTAACCACCCTCACCTTTTTATTGTGAAAGGCATTCAAGTGCATTGAACTCTTTTCTCTGGTACGTAGCCTTGGAATATGGATGTTCAAGTGGTATAATAAGCAATACTGCTGTGTTTGTTTGTGTTATTGCATTGTTAATATTTATGGATTCATAGAAAACATGAATTTTTATGGTCTCATTTGTGAGATGCTAGATAGTGAAGAAAAGTATCTGATGATTAAAAACAGAGAATTGATCAGTTGGTTGTGGGCAATGGAATGACAGATATAATTTAATTCAGATAAGTGTAAAATTATGTATTTTGGAAAGTTTAATTTTGATTTTAATGATACAGCACAAAAAGAGGATCTTTTGGCTTTTAAGATCTGTACCATCCAATCACACTCAATTAACCCACCAACCATGTATATTTTTGGTGGGAAGAAGCATGAACAGCCTGAATAAAAACACATGGAGGTGATGGGGAGAATGTACAAACTCCTAACAGTATCAGATTCAAACCCAGGTCGCTAGGTCTGTGTAGAGCTCGTCGAAAGAACCAAAGACTTGTTGATCCAAACCAAGGCTTTTATTAGCAAAAGACCGGAGCTCTTCACAGGTGGCCGACCAGTCCGGAATGATCCGACCTGGCTAGGGACACAACCCTTTAAGGCCCAAACAATAGGTGTGGCTTAGCTCTCAGCCAATCGCTGTAAGCACAGTCTAGATACAGTAACTATATACACTATGTACATTGGTGATAGATCTGTACTATCACAGTCTGTAATAGAATGGCACTTACACCAAAGGTGCAGAAATATTTCCAAAGATATAGCTTGGACTGGAGTGCTGGGGTGTTAAGAAGAAATTGGTTTAACTAGGGTTGTTTTCCAAGGAGCAAAGGAGGTTGCAGTGTGACCTTGTGGAGATTTATAAAATTAGGACTGGCGTGGATAGAGTAGGGAGCAGGGAAGACTAGTTTCATAGGTTTAAGCTAAGAGAGAAAAGGGCTAAGAAGGATCTCAGGGTTAAATTTTTCATACAGGAAGTAGGTGGAATCTAAAATGACCTGACATGGGAGGTGGTAAAGGCAGGAATAGTAAGGAGATTTAAGAGGCATCTCTACAGTTACCTGAATAGACAAGATATTGAGAAATCTAGAATTAATGCATGCAAATGGGACTGGTATAGATAGGCATGAGGCATGAAATAGGCATAAGATGTATTGGGCCAAAAGCCATGTTTCCATGATGTGCAGCTCTATGCTCTATTACACCCTTTTGCAGTTGCACTATATGACTTCTTCATTGCTGAATATCATTAATATCATACTTTGTTGCTTGAGGCCCAATTAGTAGCAAACCAGTGACAATAATAATATATTGTTTGGTTATTGAATGCCTTTTTTTTTCTAATCCCTTGAACCAAAGTTTTGCAATACCTTCCAGTAATTACTTTTTTCGGACAGCATTATCTTTGAGCCAATAACATAAAAATGCTATCAGTCAACAATATCATAAAATATTCATACACAAATGTCAGGTAGAAATGTAGTGGGCCATTTGTGTAAGCTGTGATATCAATCATTGTGTGGAATACTGATTGAGCATCATATTCTCCTCGCATTTATATTTGTAGAAATGGACAATGCAGGTAAACAAAGCATCAGGAAAGACTTAGAATAGATGCCAATATATTTACTGTGAAAATATAAATTATTATTTTTAATGAGTTCTCAAACATTTGTGCTAAATTGTTTGCATCTGTGTGGATATGACTTTTTAATAATGATGCACTTATCTTTTTACAAATAGTTCTCATTCTTATCTTTGTAAAAGTGATGCTCATTTTAATAGGATTATTAAAGATTAGGATTTTCCTGATCTCTAATGTACAACTGCAGTGGACTATCAGGAGAAATGTGTTAATATCTATTTATACATTCTCCTCCAAGTTCTGCGCATATGACATTAGTCATTGTGAAAGAATGGAAAGCCACCTACAAAAAATGTCAGAGACATATTGAAGTGTAAGTTTATTGACATTTTTTTCAATAATTAAACTCAATCTTTAAATTATCTCCCACTGTTACCTGATTTCTACCAGCATCTGAGCATAGTGCAATTTAATGTTATTCCAAGGGCTCTTAAAATCCTACACAGCTGCTCCTTGGTTTTATTCAATTGCTTTCGAATTATATTCAACCCAGGTGATAGCCTGCTTCATAAACTTTAGCTATTTACCCAAGTACCTCAAATTACAAAAAAAATGTTGTATGAAGAAGATTATTTCAGTTAGGTGTAAAGAAAATGCATCAATATATGGCACGTAGATTCAGCTACAGAAAAACCAGAAAATTGTTTTAAGTGCCTCATCCTGAAGAAGAATATCAAAACTTGAGAGAATATGCAGAAGATTTTCTCTTAGTGATCAGAAATGGGAATTTTTTTTATTTTTGGAAGTAGAAAACAGGAGAAAATTAACCTTTTTTTAAAATATCAGAATAGAGATTAGGTTAAAAATATTCAAATTTTTGGTTTTGCTAAGCAAATTGGAAAAAAAAATCCTCTGAGTTGCAAAATATTGCAAGATGAACATTGGAAGAATTTTTTTAATGTATTATTAGTCATTAAAAAGTTCCATCAGGTACAGAGGTGAAATAATGTACCTTCTTCATTATAAGGTACATTATTTCATGTTTTGCTCATGTTCCTTACTTTTCAATTATTGGGAAAGTATCTTCCATGTCTTTAGTTCTTAATATTAATTTGGCTCCCAATCCTTTTCTTATCCTATTTGGAATAAATAAATCACCTGATTTAAATTTGTCTGGGCTACATGTAGTTACCAGAAGAGCAATACTGATGAGATGGAAGGATGTTGCCCCTCCTACACATACTCAGCGGTGATCTGATGTGATGGCATGATTGACTCTGAGAAAAACGAGATGCTCTACTAATGTAATGAACCTAAATTTTCTAAATTTAAAGGGTCCTTTCCTTAATTATTTTCAGAATTTATAAGATTATTGGATCCCATTTTACGGTTTGGTTGTCCTTTCTTTTATGCATTAATGGAACGCATGTTTATTCATAACTTCACAAGTAAAGGGTTAAATTATTAGAATAGTTTTTTTTGTTTTATATACATTTTTTGTCTTTTTCATAAGTTTTTTACAGCTATTTGTTAATATACATTTACTTTGTTGGATATATATTTTTGTAATTAGCTGCGTATGAGCATATATATAACTCAATAAAAATATTGGAAAGAAGTACAGAAGTGAAGAGAGAGCATGTAAGAGCTACTAACATTGGATATGGACAATTAAATATTAAAAACAATGAAATATGGAAAAAGTGTAATTGGCAGTATTTCCATGCTCTACAATTATATGGCAATGAATTTCACTAGATGCAGCTTGAATAGAATGTCTGTAGACTCTGTGGAAAAATTGAATAAGGAGCAAATTTCGTACACATATTTGGATGAACTTTGATCTTGTGTAAACAGCTGATACAGTTGTAGATGTAAGAGAAAATAGTACAACGCAGTTAGTGTTGAGATATCAAAATAAATAATTTGAATGTGAATCTCTGAATAAGCTGATTGTATTGAAGATAAATGGTTTAAATTTAATTGTAGCAATGCATGTCCAAGGATTATCATAAGATCAAACAAAAAAAGGCTCTGCATGACCCTGCTATGAAATTAAAAATAAGTGACCACATACTCAAACAGCACAGGGAAAAGGAGGAAGTTATTAGTCATTTCTGGAAATTACACATTGCAGCTTGCATTGGCTGGTGTGATTCAGTTAATTGATCAATAGTTACAGAACAAAAAAATCCCTTGGTGCCTATCATATTGACCATTGCCAGTGGTCTGCTCCAGCCTCCAATCACGTGGCATGGTGAAACACCATTCATGAATCTGTCTTCTTCAAGAACGCACACAGGACTGGTCTTGAAGACCAAAGGAGATGGAGGAAAAACTGTGACACAGCAGCCCCGAACCCAGAACAGGGTGTGACCGAGCATGTCAGTCCCGCATTGGCCTCACCAGCAAGCCTGCAGCAGATATAGACAGCTCCCTTGCTAAATCTTCATTCGTGAAGTCAAGCCTTGATGACAGAAAAAAAATAAACAAGTACATCCTCTTCCAACACAAATGGGATCAATAGAAAACATTTGCTGAAACAGCGGTAAATTATAATAGTATAAATATGTGAGTGAAAGTTAAATGACTAACATTCTAATAGTAATAATCTCACTAAATCACAGAAAAATTAACTGGGATAAAGGAATGAGCTTCCGGGAGAAATAGTGGCGGCGGAGTCAATTGTATTATTTAAGAAAAGGTTGGACAGGTATATGGATGAGAAGAAGATGGAGGGTTATGGGCATTGTGCAGGGAGGTGGGACTAGAAAGGGGTGTTTGGTTCGGTGCGGACTAGAAGGGCCTAATGGCCTGTTTCCGTGCTGTAATTGTTGTTATGTTAAATGCAATTCACATAACTAGAAATAGTAGCTAGATTTCCTTAAGGAGTTTAGAAAATAAATGCACTAGATTTCCTTACAGAGTTTAAAAAATAAATGCAGTAATAAATGTAGAATATTTCATGTCCTCGATGATCATTTCTGACCCTTCAGAACTCTTTTGGGGTAAAAAAAATGACGTGGCAATTAAATTTATGAGAGCAAGTGAATTAAGGAATAATTTACTAATCCCCCTTCTTCAAAACATGATTTTATAAGGTTCTGTGATGTCCTTGAAAAAGTAATTCAGAGTGAATTAATGATTTGTTTAAGTAGATTTTCTGTAAAACTGGAGCAAGCCACATTTCAAAGCATAAGCCATTAATCCTGCACTGCATGGTGTATTGGATGTAAGCATTGACCAGCATCCAATTACTGATGTGAGGAGGTAAATTGGACAAAGTACCATATCTGATTCCTTCTCCAAGGTCCAAAATATTAACCACCTGTGAAACACTGCAAGCAAAACAGATAGTGTCCCCACAGAACAAGGCACATATCCTATGCCAGAGGAAAATATAATGGTTCTACATTGAGCAAAATGCTCTGAACCCAAGGGATGCTTTTATGGATTGCCATCATAAAGCCCAGAGAGGAAGATAGTTAAAACAAAATCAAATACAAATATTAAGATACAGTACTAGGTGAGAAGATTTGATTCATATTTCTTCCTTATATATAAAAAAAATCACTTGAACTAGCTAGTACAAAGCCTATTGACATCAAATGTCTCTTACCCTTGTATTTCATTCCTAATCCAACTTTGGCAACTGGAAAATGTAGAATTAGACAAGGTCCCAAAATTACTCCTTAATGTCGGTAAGTATGTTCTCCCCGTGACCCTCATGGGTTTTCTTCAGATGCTCCAATTTCCTCCTGCCCTCTGAAAATAGATGGGATTATGAGGTTAATTGGGTGTAATTAGGTGGCACAGGTTTCATGAGCTGGAAGTCCGTACCATCATACTGTATCATTAACATTATTTTATTTAAATTAAAATATTCATGAGAACTTTGCCACCACAGGGAGAACTTGCATGATAAGGAGAGGATGGATCTGCTGGACATTTTCTCCCTGAAGTATTGAAAGCTAAATGAGAACATTATAAAGGCTTATAATATCATGAGGAACATCGATAAGGTCATAGATTTTTTTTCCCCAAAGTAGGTGAATCTAAAACTAGAGTATGAGAGGGGAAAGATTTAAAAGGGTTTTAAGGTGGGTATTGTAATGAGCTACCTGAGAGAGTAGTAGAAACTGGAATAATTGTTACAATCAAAAGATATTTTGTAAGGTACAAATATAGGAAAAGCTTAAAGGATAGAATTTAGAGAACCCAATGACTTTATGAAGAACAGGCCCTTCTGCCTATTTTGACTGTGATGACCACCATAGCAATTTAAACTGATTGTGGTTTATACCCACCTTCTACCTACCTCTTCATGATTCTCATTAAAAGTCTTTTAAATCTTTGATTTATTTTGTTGTAGAAACTCATCACGGATGCTTAGTTCAGGCAAATTCCCTCAGCACATATATACTGGAAAAGTTAACAGGTTATTGCATCCATTTATCATGTGGATCCAATGTCCTACTTATTTCTTAGCTGTTCTTTGTTTTACATTTTTGTTTTTTTAAATTAATGAATCAATTAAAACATGCTCACAAAATTTCACTTGCCTGTCTGTGTCATAATTCCACTATATAAATTGTAACCACAGATATATCTGTATTAGGTACCCAGCAAATAAAATAAAGAAGAAATATTGCTAAAATTTATTATTTACACTATCCAGAACAATAGATGTCATGCCATACACACACATATATCGCCAGCCAGATTTTTGAAAACACTCGGTAATCCAAAGCAAAGTTGATGAAGGGTTAACATGTCAAAACGCTTAATTTTTTAACATAATTTTTTTAAATTTTTCACACTATGAACCATATTAACCAAAATACACACAAACATTTCCCTCTTGAATATACAGTGTCATTTCCTCCCCTTTTCCCCCCCTTCCTTCCCTCTCTCCTTCCCACCCCCCTCCCAACCCATTAAACGTTCACATATACAATACAATAAATCCATTAAACAATGTCATCACACAATGAAAATAAACAAGAAAATTGTGTCATCTACTTTTACACACTGGGTCAGTTTATTTCATCTTCCTCTCATTCTATCATTTTAGGGGGTGGTGGTCCATGGTAGGCCCTCTCTGTTGTGTTCCATGTACGGTTCCCAAATTTGTTTGAATAATGTGACTTTATTTTTTTAAATTTTATGTTATTTTTTCCACTGGAATACATTTATTCATTTCTATGTACCATTGCTGTACTCTCAGGCTCTCTTCTGATTTCCAGGTTGACATTATACGTTTTTTTTGCTACAGCTAAGGCTATCATAATAAATCTTTTTTGTGCTTCATCCAGTTTGAGGCCTAATTCTTTACTTCTTATATTACTTAGAAGAAAGATCTCTGGATTTTTTGGTATTTTGCTTTTTGTGATTTTATTTAATACCTGATTTAGAACTTCCCAAAACTTTTCCACTTTCTCACATGCCCAAATTGCATGTACTGTTGTTCCCGTTTCCTTCTTACAGCGAAAACATCTATCTGATACTGTTAGGTCCCATTTATTTAACTTTTGGGTCGTGATATATAGCCTGTGTAACCAATTATATTCTATCATGCGTAACCTCGTGTTTATTGTATTTCTCATAGTTCTGGAGCATAGCTTTTCCATATTTCATTTTTTATCTTTATGTTTAGATCTTGTTCCCACTTTTGTTTGCGTTTATAGCTTATTTCATCATTGTCTTTCTCTTGCAGCTTGATGTACATGTCAAAACGCTTAATTTGACAGGCTGTTGAACTCACATCCTTTCCAAAACCAATCGCCAGTGCTATTGATAGACTCTGTAATAATTGAATGTTCCACTTAATCAGATATAGAAAAGAAGGTCAAAACAGGCAGCATCAAAATGTCAGCACCATACTTACAGCTTACTCATTGGAAAACTGTAGATGTGGACATGGAAAACTGGAAAATAATCAGTCTGAATTTACCAACAGGATCATGGCAACTCCTGACTGCATCTGAGTTGGGAGCCTTGAAAAATCTCTGATTTAAATTATCCATAATTTTTTTAGCCATTTAGTCACCCACAAAATTGTGGGCCATTGTCAGAAAATATTGAACTGCACGTTTCACAAACATTTCTATGATTGATTCCACCTGCATTGAATTCGCCCATCATTATTGAATGAAGATCTACCAGGACCAATGCGTGAAGAGGGCACACAAAATCAATGAACTGGTGCGGACTCGAAAGGCCAACATGGCCTGTTTCCGCTCCGTAAATGGTTATATGGTTATATGGTTATAAGTGTTGTCCTTCAAAAAAATCACTTAAAGTTGACTTCATTATAAAAACAGTGTTGTAAAACAAATACATTGATTAAATAACATAAACCATTTTTCCATATCTTTTCATCCAACCAGACAACAACATAAAATTAAAAAAACCCATGAAGATGGTGGCCTATAAATAAAGCAAGTTCATTAGATATTTTGCTTGCAAGATTTAGAAAGCTTTGCGTCCCGTGTGTACGTTGTAGAATTCAATAAAATTCACAACACAAAAACAATTCAGCCTTCCACGTCTTTTCCAGCGTTTATGTTCCACATGAGTCTCTTGCGAACTCACTTTATCTTTCAACGTCTACATTCATGTATTTTTTTTAACTTCATCTTAAGTGCATCAAAACATTAGTTTCATCTTATCTCCACAAACTTAGAGAAGCTGTTGGCTCCTCCGTTATTTTCTTTTTACCCAGTCAACTTCTTTTTTCTCTCTTCAAAGCTGTTAGAATTCTCTCTCATCATCAGTCTCTACAGGGAAGACCTGCTGACCATTCAGTCCCCTGATAAGCGCATCTCATCAGCACATCAGCCTACAATTAATAATAACCATTGAAATATCATCCACTGGAGGACAGCTATTACCAAGTGAGTGAGTGCGAGTGACAGAAGCTGGTTACATGACAGCAGAATTAAAAACTATCATTACCTGAAGAACAAAGTGGGAGATATCATTGGGTGCAAGATAATTAACCCTGAGACACCAGATTTAATTTATGCCCTCTAATCCTTTGATTTATCTTCTTGTGATATTGAATTTCAGCTTTTGTCAATTATCAAAATACAAGAATTACAGCCTGTTATCTAAAGAGAGAATTCACTTATTTAATTGTACGTTAATATATGTTTCTTTTATTTTCCCTTTCTCAAATCTTTCCAGAATACAGTTTCATGGATAATCTGTACAACCCAGGAAAGATATCTGAAGAAATGGATGCAATTATTGTGATTGAACCGAGTTATGCATTCACTTAGCATTTGCATACATTCATGAGGGACTCAGAGAACCCTGCCTGCTTCTCACTCCACTTGGCTGATTCTAATGTAACCATATCCACATGCAGCATGTTCAAAACTTCCCCACTTTATATCGTGAGACTGAATAAGTTACCAGGAAATCAATGGGAGAATTGTTTGATAGGATTGCTCGGAGAGCTTGCAGAGTCTCAATAGACCAAATGACCTCCGTTCATAACTTGGGAAATAAAATGTATAGTTATAAGTTCTACTTTAGGTAGGATACTTGGTGATTAAAGCTGTTGGAATCATCCACTCAAATGAGAATATTCGTAAAAATTAAAACAGGCAGAAAGTGACAGTTCTATTGCAAAATAATTGAAAATGAAGGTGAAAAAACTGAACTGACAGTCAAACTTTGAAAGAAACAGATCATTCAATTCATTGAGTATTTTCTGCTATATATTTTAAACATTTTAGTGAGCTAATCTGTCAAGTTTCTATATTTAACAGCATACATGTATAGGTCAAAGCATTAAAACAAAAAAAATCAGTCAACTAGTCAATCTTGGGATTTAGCTTTGACGAATCAAATCCATTTGCCTCTGTTACTCTTCATCCATTTCCTTCTCACCAAGCTCTGCTGTCTACGTGGGTTTTGTTTCAACCAGTCAAATTTGAAAATGAATTCCACAGCTGATAATTGTCTGTGTAGAAACAAATTGCTCTTACACCCTGTTATAATAGGACTGGAGAACTGTGACTAGCAGTGTACCACAGATGCTGGACCCATTACTGTTTGTCATCTGAATCAATGATTTATATGAAAAGGTACATGGCATGATTAGTAATTTTATGGATGAGACTAAATTGTAGATAGTGAAAATGGTTGCCAAAGGTTGCAGCAGGATCTTAATCAGTGGGCAAGAAGGCAGAAGTGGAATTTAATCTAGAGAAATGTGAGGTTTGCATTTTGGGAAGTCTAACATAGGACCTACACAGTGAATCAGAGGGATCTGGGGAGTGATGTCGAGCGTAAATATCTGGGATTACAGGGACATAACACTTTTAAAGTTGAGTGATAGGTACATCAAGTGGTCAAAAACATTTTCGGCACATTAGCCTTCATAAATCAGAGTAATGGGTTCGGAGTAAAACACCAAAATCTGCAGAGTCTGCGCCTGAAGTAAAAACACAAAACTGGAGAAACTCAGCAGGTCAAGCAGTATCCTTTATATAGCAAAGGTAAAAATACATAACCAACATTTCGAACTTGAGCACTTCATTAAGGTACCAGTTGAGTTAAGAAGTCATGTTGCAATTTTATAACACACTGGTGAGGCTTCATTTGAAGTATTGTGTTTAGTTTTGATCACCATGCAACATAAAAGATGTTGTCAAGTTTGAGGATGTATAGGAAAGATTTATGAAGTTTCTGCCAGGGCTCGCATCTGAGCTATAGGGAGATGTTGAGTAGGTTAGGGCTTTATTCCATGAAGTACAAAAGAATAAGGGATGATCTCATAGAGGTAAATAAAATTATGGGATAAATTAATCTAGTGAATGGAGAGAGGTTTTTTTTCCTCAGAGTAGGGGATTCAGTAACCAAAGGATTGTGGAGAGTCATATGGCCTCTGGAACCTGGTGGGATGTGTGGATTGTAAGGATAATATGGCCTCTCTGTCTGGAATCTGGTGGGAATGTGGATTACAGAGAGCCATGTGACCTGTCCGGCTGATGCTTAGTCAGAAGTCACCTCACCCGCCAGTAAAGGGTTAGAGTAAAAACACGAAGCTAGAGAAACTCAGCAGGTCAAGCAGTGTCCTTTACATAGCAAATGTAAAAACACATAACCAACATTTTGGGCTTGAGCCTTTCATCAAGATATAAAAAATATCAGCAGGCATCTGAACAAAAGAGTGGGGGGGGGGTGGGTGGTCGCAAAGGCAAGTGGTGATAGGTGGAGAAGGTGGGAGGGTTGGCTAGGTGAAGAGAGGGGAAGGGAAGGAGGAGAACTGGAAAGGGGAAGGGAAGAGGGTGAGGGGAAAAAGAAGAACAGGTTAGCAGAAACTGGAAAAGTCGATGTTAATGCGATCTGGCTGGAGAGTACCCAGACAGAAAATCATGTGTTGTTCCTCCAATTTGCAGGTGGTCCTGTTGGGATAGTACTTAAGGCCATGGACAGACATACGAGTGTGGGGGTGTTTCACAAAAATGAAATGGTTGTCTACTGGTAGGCCTCTGTTACTGGTGTGGATGGAGTGAAGGTGCTCAGTGAAGCGATCTTCCAATCTGCGCCCAGTCTCTCCAATGAAGAGAAGGCCCCTAAAAGAACACTAGATGTAGTAAATCAGTCCTGTGGATACACAAGTGACACCTCCTGCGGCCGCAGGGGATGATGCCAGGGGAGTGATTGGTGGGGAGGTATGAGTGCACGAAGGAGTCATGGATGGAGTAATCCCTATGGAAGGCAAAGAGAGGAGGAAAGAAGAAGATGTCACAGGTAGTGGGATCCTATTGTAAGTGCCAGAAATTCCGGAGGATAATGTGTTGGATGCGTTGGGGTGGTAGTTGATCAAGGATCAAGGGTTAGATCTAGCCACAGGTGAGGCTGGTGCATGATTGGTCCTCACAGGTCATATGGATGGGCCTTGATTTGGAAAAGCTGAGCATGTGCAGTCCTACCCTCTCTCTCTCTTTTGTTTGCCGCTGTTGCATGTAGACCTTCACTGAAATCCAGGCTGCAGCCACAGGCAGCTCTAGAGGGCCAACTGCAATGGGTCTGTCTCAAATCCCAGGTTCATTTGATATACTTGTTAGTTGTAATTAATTTACATTTTTTTAGTGTGTTGTGCCTGCTAGAGATAGAGAACGTTGATGGTACTGTGCGCTTAACCCTTGTGTTCCCAATCGGGAATTGAGAAAGTTTAGTAGTGATTTATTTGCATCCGATGTGTGTGTGTGTGTGTGTGTGTGTGTGTGTGTGTGTGTGTGTGTGTGTGTGTGTGTGTGTGTGTGTGTGTGTGTGTGTGTGTGTGTGTGTGTGTGTGTGTGTGTGTGTGTGTGTGTGTGTGTGTGATACCTTTTGTAAATTCCCCTGAACATAAATAAAGTCCTCTGTTCATTAATAATATGTGTCCAGCCTTGATTGTCTTTGAACCCATCAAACCTATTCTTGAACACAGCATTTGCTGCTGCAAGCAGGGTTCAAGGAATTTTGACTGGACCCATGTGGTGGCGATGATTTTGTATAATACTAACCAATTTAACCTTTCTTTGTAACCATTACAGGCTGCAAACTCCCTCTTGTTTGTGTGTGTCCCATGGTGCATCCTTACTGAGAGATGGTGTGGCCTGTGGTCAGGTAGAGTGGCCTCGGGCAGGTGGAACATTGAGTCTCCTGGCCAGGAAAGGGGCATTGAGAAGGGGGAAGCTTTGCATCACATGGACTGGGTGGCATTACTGGGGGAAATGGAATGACTTGCCTACATGCACACCCACAGGCTAACCCGGAGAGAGTGAGTTTCCTTCCTTCACAGGATGGCACTGGAAATGGTGATGGGGGCACTGAGCAGTGGTTGGATGTGTAGCTGATGAATACGCTGATGGAGCCATCAGCTTGAACGTTACTGAAGGACTGCCATAAATATAGATCCCTCCTAAACACCAAAAACTGAGACTCTTGGGGGGGGGGGGGGGGGCGGTGCGTGGGGAAACTGTTCAAAAACATGGCTTTTGATATTCCTGTGTTGGGAAGGTAATGATCGCCTACCAGCTTCACCACACACCAGTAACAGCGTATATCCAGCTTTCCAATGGGGTGGGTGGCCCAAGGGTAGGTCTTTCCCAATGCACAATCTGGCCAGTACAATGTCCCGACTCTCAGAGTGAGTCCCCAACCCATAAGCAGAACTTAGGAATGTATGTGCAGTCAATACAACCAGCATTGTTCCGAGCAATCAGTAGGAATGTGAGCTGGAGCAGTATCTAGGTATGAGAGGGTCCACAGCTCACAACACAGTGAAGGTGGATGGTCCATGGGGGCCAAATGGTGAATCTTGGATGTGCAGCTGTTGGGCCAACCTCTGGTTATCCATGGGATGGTACGGTGCCAGATGATTTGGATGTGTGCCACCATATGCCCCTCAAATCTTAAGCACTACCCAGGTGAATGGCCGCTGTGGTGGAGACGCTGGCCAATGAGATGGGTGTAGCACTAGCATAGAAGGAGTCAGGATGACTTTGGACTACCTGCTCACAGACAGAGGTGGAACTGATGCTGTTGTTGGAATGCTTGCATTCCGGGCCAGTTAGGGAATAGTGCTCACTTACCACCTATAGGGAAGCTGGTGGATCAGTGGACCTGGGGGGTGGAAGTTGGCAGGCCATCAATGGGTATGGGCTGTGTGTAATATAGATACATCTGTGGGGTTCCTCGCTGTAAATGGATTGGCAAGGTGAGGTGACTTACAAAGGGTGGAATGTAATGTGGATTCAGGATGGTCATGTGACCTCTTCAGTTGGAGCCAACTTGGAAGTCACCTCATCTGTCAATCAAGGGTTAGATCTGCCAACAGGTGAGGCTGATGCATGATTGGACCTTGCAGGTCCTGTGGATGGTTTTTGCATTGAAAAAGCTGAATACATGTAGTCTCTCTCTCTCTCTCTCTCCCTCTCTCTCTCTCTCTCTCTCTCTTTGTTTGCTGTTGCTGCCTGGAGACCATCACTGAACTCCTGGCTCAAGGCCATGGGGCAGCTCCGGAGGGCCGAATGCAATGGGTCTTTCCCTGATCCTAAGCTGTGGGCAATGCTGGATACCAGGTATATTTAATTCACTGGTTAGTTGTAATTAATTTACTGTTTGTTAATATGGTCTGCCTGCAAGAGATAGAGAGAGTTGATGACACTGTATGTTTAACCCTTGCATTCCCAATCAAGAGTTGAGTATGTTTATCAGTTCATAGCTGATGTGTAATTATTTGTGTATTATTGCTGTGTATTTGTGACCTTTGCAGCTTCAGAGGGCTGACACAATGGACCCATCCTAGATCCCGAGTAGCAGTGACAATGGAGATCAGGTTCATGTGCATGTACTCGTTAGTTACACAGTACGCCATGCCTGTGGGTGGTGGGTGCTGAAGAAGTTAAACTCTCATTTATAGGTACATCGTGCCTGTGGGTGGTGGGTGCTGAAGAATTTAAACCCTCATTTATAAGTATTCCGTGCCTGTGGGTGGTGGGTGCTGAAGAATTTAAACCCTCATTTATAAGTATTCCGTGGCTGTGGGTGGTGGGTGCTGAAGAAGTTAAACCCTCATTTATAAGTATTCCGTGGCTGTGGGTGGTGGGTGCTAAAGAAGTTAAACTTTCATTTATAGGTATACCATGCCTGTGGGTGGTGGGTGCTGAAGAAGTTAAACCCTCATTTATAGGTACTCTGTGCCTGTGGGTGGTGGGTGCTGAAGAAGTTAAACCCTCATTTATAGGTATACCGTGCCTGTGGGTGGAGGGTGCTGAAGAAGTTAAACCCTCATTTATAGGTATACCGTGCCTGTGGGTGGTGGGTGCTGAAAAAGTTAAACCCTCATTTATAGGTATACCATGCCTGTGGATGGTGGGTGTTGAAGAAGTTAAATCCTTGTTTCTCAGTCCACCATGCCTGCATGCTGTGTAAATTAGTCTGTATTGTGTGTCAGGTGGCTGTAGCACTTTGGCATAAAGAGAAGTCAGGAAGGCTAAGATACCTGAGAAGTGGTACCATAGCTGTTGTCGGTAAGAAGCTGGACACTTGTATTCAAGGCCAGTTGGGGAATACCACTCACTTTCTACACACAAGAGTTAATGAACAAATTTAACAAGCCAGGGACCAGCCTTTTGCACAAAATTCCCCATGGGAAAGCTGGTGTACCTCTGGGGCTGACGGCGGGTGGGTGGTAAATTGGCAGGCCATTATTGGGTATGGGCTGTGAATAATACAGACATGTTAACGGGGTACTAGTCTGTAAATTGATTGGCATAGTTTGGTGACTTGCAAGGGGTGGAATGTAATGTGGATTGTAGAAGGTCATGTGGCCTTTCCGACTGGGAATTGGTGGGAGTGTGGATTGAGGCGAGTCCTGTGAATTCTTTGTCTCGATCCTAGTTGGAAGCCCCCTCATTTGCCAGTCAAGGGTGAGATGTACCCACAGGTGGAGCTGATGCACGATTGGTCTTTGAAGGTCACGTGGACAAATTTTGCATTGAAAAAGCTGAGTACGTGCAGGTTCTGCCCTCTCTCACTTTTGTTTGCTGCTGCAAGGAGACCATCACAGAATTGCAAGCTGCAGGTCATGGGCAGCTCTGGTGGGCTGAATGCAATGCGCCCGTCCCGGACCCCAAGCCATGGGCAATGTTGGAAGCTAGTTTCATTTGATATAGAACATAGAACACTACAGCCCGTTTGGTCCTCAATGTTGTGGCAACCCATATATTCCTTTAAAAAAATACTAAAGCTTTCCTACCCTGTAACCTTTATGTTTCTTCCATCCATGTGCCTGTCTAAGAGTCTTTTAAATGCCTTTAATATTTCAGCCTCCATCACCCTCTCTGGCAAGGCATTCCAGGCACCTACAAATTTCTGAGTTCAAAAAAAAACTTACCCCTAATGTTTCCCCTAAACAATTCTCCCTTCACTTTGTACTCATGACCTCTGGTGTTTGATATTCCTGCTCTGGGAAACAGGCACTGGCTGTCCATCCTATCTATGCCTCTCATAATCTTGTAGGGTTCTGTTAAGTCTCCTCTCATCCTACACTCCAAAGAGAAAAATCCTAGCTCTGTTAACCTTGTCTCATAATACTTGTTTTCCAATCCAGATAACATCCTAGTAAATCTCCTTTTCACCCTCTCCATAGCTTCCACACCCTTCCTATAATAAGATAACTAGAACTGAACACAATACTCTCTAAGTGTGGTCTCATCAGAGATTTGTAGAGTTGAAACATGACCTCTCTCCTCCTGAACTCATTCCCCCTATTAATGAAGCTCAGTATCCCATAGGCCTTCTTAACTATCCTATCAACCTGTGCAGTAAACTTGAGGGATGCATGGATTTGGACCCAAGATCCCTCTGTTCATCCACACTCTTAAGTAACAAACCATTAATTCTGTATTCAGCCTTCTGGTTTGTCCTTCCAAAATTCATCACCTCATAGTTATCTGGATTGAACTCCATCTACCACTTCTCTACCAACTTTGCATCTTGTCTACTGTATATTCTCTTGTTACCTTTAACAACCTTCAGTCTATCCACAACTCCTCTATTCTTTGTATCATCTGCTAATTTATTGACCCATCCATCTGCCTCTTCATCCATGTCATTTATAAAAATCTCAAAGAGCAGGGGTCCCAGAGAAGATACCTGTAGCTCTCCACTAGTCACCAACCTCCAGGCAGAATACTTTCCTTCTATTACTACTCTCTGCTTTCTACTTGCAAGCTAATTTTTTAATCTGTGCAGTTAAAGTTCCATGGATCCCATGCCTCATGACTTTCTGAATGAATCTCCCCTGGGAAACTTTGTCAAATGACTTGCTAAAATCCATGTAGACCACATGTACCACCATACCCTCAACAATTTATTTTGTTAACACCTCAGAAAACTCAGTTAAGCTCGTGAGGCACAACCTTCCCTTTACAAAGCCATGCTGACTAACCTTGAGTAGACTGTACTTCTCCAAATGCTCATAGATCTTATCCTTAAGAATCCTCTACAATAGTTTTCACACCACTGATATAAGACTTAACAGTCTATAGTTCCCAGGATTCTCCCTATTATCCTTTTTAAGCAAGATATTCTCTAATTTGGTATTCTCTAATCCTTTGGTGCCTCCCCTTTGGCCAAAGTGGACTTAAACATCATAGCTACTGCTCAAGCTATCTCTTCCCTCACTTTGCACAGTAACCTGGATAACATTGTGTCTGGCTCCAGGGACACCAATCCTAATGTTTTTTTTAAGCAGATCCAAAACTTCCTCTTCCTTAAACTCCACATTGTCCAGCACACAAGCCTGTTCTATTCTGACCTCATCCTAATCAAGGTCCTTTTTTTCTTCTGAATACTGAAGCAATGTATTCATTTAGGACCTCACCAAACTCCTCCACCTCCTGGTACATGTTGCCACTTTATCCTTTAGCAGCCATACATTCATTCTCATCATCCTTCGGTTCTTCACATATTCACAAAATGCCTCGGGGTTCTCTTTAATCCTAATTGTTAGTTGTAATTAATTTACTCTTTGTTAGTGTGCTTTGCCTGCTAGAGATAGAGTTGATGGTACTGTGTGCTTAACCCTCGCATTCCCATCAGGAGTTGAAAATGTTTAGTAGTGATTTATTTCCACCTGATGTGTAGTTATTTGTATCTTATTCTGGGTCAGTTTGTCTGAGTGTGTGCCTTTTTGTGAATTCCCCTGTGCGTACTCCAGACTTGATTCTCTTTGTACCCATCGAACCTATTCTTGAACACAGCAGCGATGGGGGAGAGATTTAATAGGAACATGAGGGGTAACATTTTACACAGAGGATGGTGTATGCATGGAACAGGCTGCCAGAGGAGTAGTTGAGGCATGTACTATTGAAACATTTCCTACTGATATCAATATCTCTGATGATCTATCCTGGGGCCTCCATGTCAATGCAATCATAAAGAATGCTGACCAATGGCTAAACATAGTGAGAAGTTTGAGAAGTTTTGGTCTGTCATTAAGGGCTCTTGCAAATTTCGACAGATGTATTGTTGAAATCATTCTGACAGTTGCATCACTGTCTGGTGTGGAGGTGTCAATGTGAAGGACAGAGAGAAAAAAAAACTACAGAGCGTTGTGAACTTGATCATGGGCATCAGTCTTCACTCCATTGAGGATATATATCTACAAGAGGTGGTGCCTGAAGAATCCTCCAGGACCATCACCACCCAGACTATGCTCTCTTCACACTCCTGCCATCAGGAAGAAAGTACAGGAGCCTCCCATGGCACAAGGACGGCTTTTTCCTGCCTGGACAATGAACAACAGATTATACCTCTTTTTGCACTTATTTTTTTTTAATGTAATTGACTGTTTAGCAATATTTGCAACGTAATGCTGCCGCAAAACAACAAATTTTGTGACATGTTCATGACTATAAATCTGAATCTGATCCTGAAAATTGGACAGATACTTGGAGAGGATAGGTTTAGAGGGATATGAGCCAGGGCACCAGCAGGTAGAATTAGTGTGGGATAATTTGGTCATTGAGGGTCATTGGGCCTATTTCCATGCTACATTGTTCCATCATTCAACAATTCTCAAAATGCCTCACACTTTATCCTATGCACTTTATCTTGTTTGTTTTTAAAATATTTATTAAGTTTTAAACTGTCTGATGTAGATAGACTTGTGTCATATTTTGTCCGATGGAGCATTTTGAAGATATTGTGTTGACCAAGCAAGAGATTTATGCATGTTTCAATATTAATTCATTCATGACTAAATGCAATGTGGCTGCTTCCAATACGAAAATCTTGAAGTAATTTGCTTCCAATATTAGCCATTAACAAGATTTTAAAATGTAAAACATTTTTCCTCATTAAAGCTATTGACGACGTGCACTGAAAGTTTTTTGCTTGCTGAAATTACAGTTGTTTATATTTAAAACAGTAATATCTATTGATTGGGAGGTGTGGGTGAGGTCTAGGACTGATGTCCTGCTCACCAAGGGAAAGTGCATATGTAATATATTGCCTTGTAGTGAAGTATTCTATACTGAGCTACTATAAACATTGGTGCACACATTGTGGAATCGCTGTACCTATTGTCGAGTTGATGTATATGCAGGAAAATCAATGTACATGCTGTGAGGTCTAGTGCAAGACTAACACCTCCAGGCTTGCATTCTGGGCTTATATGCATTACTGCTTCTGTCACATGGACAGGAAGTGACATAATCAGTGATGTCATCAGCCCACATAAAATCCTATGTTGGATGCAGATCAATTTCCCACATTTTCCATAGCACATCCTCCATTTTGGGAGCCGGTTCACTTACTGGTAAGTGAGTTTACATATGACTGTACCCCCTGCCCCCCCCCCCCAGAACCAGCAATCCTGCTACAGACCCCCAAAATCTTTTTTTTGTTTGTTGGGGCAGACTTCCTCTCCGCCGAAACAACTGAACCACGACTGGTCCGTCCAGACCCAAATGGACAGGTTTGAGGCGATCAATTGCAAATGATTCCTTTTTACCTCCGATGTCCATAATGTACATTGAACCATTACATCCTAGTACCTTGAAGGGACCCTCATATGGATACTGGAATGGTGCTTGGAATCTTCCTTTCTGTAGAAAAATGTACTTTCCGTATTGCAAGTTCTGGAGTATATAGGACCTGACCTAAATATGTTGAGATGACGGTATGGGCACTAACGAACCAAGCATCTCATGGAGCTTGCTTAGGACTGCTGTGGGTGTCTTCTCCCATCCTTATGAGTTTGATACAAATTCTCCTGGAACCATCGAGGTGTGCCATGGGCCATCTCTGCCGATGAGGAACCTATATTGTTCTTAGGTGCTGTCTGTATGCCCAAGAATACCCATGGCAATTCATCAATCCAGTTAGGTCCCTGAAGATGCACTATAAGGGCTGATTTCAAATGCCTGTGGAACCTTTCTACTAGTCCAATGGATTGTGGGTGGGACACAGATATGTAGTGCAATTTGATTCCAATCAGGGTGGCCATTGCTGACCACAGGTTTGATGTGAATTGGGCACCCATGTCAGATGTGATGTGTGCTGGCAGCCCGAAATGTGCTATCCAGGTGGAAATGAGGGCCTTGGCACAGGTGTCATTAGTCATGTTTACCAGTGAAACCAGCTCTGGCCACCATGTGGCCCAATCCACTATAGTGAGAAGAAAATGGGAACCACATGACACCGGCAGGGTGCCTACAATGTACACATGTACATGGTCAAACCTCCAATGCGTCAGTTCAAAAGATTTTGGTGGGCATTTGGGTGTTGCTGGACTTTGGACCAATTACTGACCTGTTTTCAAAGGCCATGTCACACAAATCTGTCGGCTACTATCTGGACAATCGTTTTGATCGATGGATGTGCCAACCCATCTACCGTGCCAAATGCCTGTTGCCTTCCAGGCCACAAGAACGATTGGGCGAGGACGACCTGTATATATGTCACAAAGGAGTTTGAGATCTGTGGGCCTACTGGAATTTCTTCCAGCTGAAGATTCAAGTCTCCTGTTCCATAACACAGAATTTCTTCGTCTGCCTATTGTGCTTTCATGAGCTCAAAATAGTCCACTCCTTGGGCTAATGTCTGCATGGATTGTATGTCCGGGCAAGAGAGCATAACTGCCATTACATTGGCCTTTCCTGAGATGTGTTTGATGACTGTCGAGAACTCAGAAATATATGATAAATGTCTCTGTTGACGAGTCAACCATATATTTGATAACTTAGTGAAGGCAAATGCAAGCAGCTTATGGTCTATAAAAGCTGTGAAATACCTCCCTTCTAGAAAGTACCTGAAAATCTGATGGCTAAGTACAGTGCAAACAATTCTTGATCAAAAGCATTGTACTTGAGTTCTTGTGGTTTTTGATGCTTGCTAAGGAAAGCCAATGGTTTCCAATGCCCATCGATGTACAGTTCAAGGACCCCTCCTACTGCCGTACTGGAGGCATCCACTGTCAGGGCCATTGGGACATTCATTCTTGGGTGGACCATCAATGCAGAATTAGCCAGTGCTTCCTGGGTGTTCTCAATTCTTCTTCCCAAGTGACATCCCTTGCCTTGCCTGACACCAGGGCAAAGAGAGCGCGCATGATGCAAGCTGCTGATTTTAGAAACTGCCGATAAAATTCACCATTCCAACAAACTCCTGGAGCCCTGTGCTGAACTTAGCAAATGCCCAGATCATCTTGACCTTTGCTGGTAGTGGCTTTGCCTCCAATGTTTGTCGATTCTATGGCCTACAAAGTCGATGGTCACTAACCCGAATTGACCCTTGGCTGGGTTGATGGTCAGCCCAAACTCATTCAAATGAGTAAAAAGCTAGTGCAGGTGGGACAGATGTTCCTGATGACTGTGGCTAGCGTTAGGTATGTCCTCTAGGTATATGAAGGTAAAATCAAGATCGCATCCCACTCTGTCCATTAAATGTTGGTAAGTCTGCACGATATTCTTGAGCCCAAAATGCATCTTTCTGAATTCAAAAAGGCCAAAGGTTGTATTAATAACCATTTTTGGAATGTCATCCAGGTGGACCGGTATCTAATGATACCCCCAAACTAGGTCCACCTTGGAAAAGATGTGGGGTCCCTGCATGTTGGACATGAAGTCCTGAAAATTTGGTACAGGGTAGCGGTCCAGTGCAGTAACCTCATTCAACCTGAGGTATTCACTACAGGGTCTCCACCTGGGTACCATGTGGAGCGGGAAGGCCCAGGAGCAATTGGGTTGGTGTACAATACCCATATCCTCCATCCTTTCAAAAACCTCTTTGGCCAGATGACATTCAACTAGAGGGAGTCTGCAAGCTCGGGCATGCAGCAGTGGCCCTTCAGTTGGTAGGTGGAACTGCACCCCATATTCCAGAATCGACAAGGTTAATTGCAGCACAATTATTGCAGGAAATTCCATGAACAACTTGGCAATTTCATTCTCTAAAAGAGTAATGGAGTCTAAATGCGGGGCAGGCAGATTGGCCTCATGTTGGTATGAATGAACCTTCATCCCTCTAGATCAACCAGCAGGCCATGTGCTCTGAAAAAATCAGCTCCCAGTGGTGGTTAGGCGACCGTGGCCAATGTGAACATCCACGTGAACTTAGTATCGCCGAACAGAAGTGGAATCCTACACGTGCCAAATGTCTGGGTAGTACTTGTTTACGACTTTCAATGATGGCCCGGATTTTCTGTTACGTGTGTCTCACCCCAAAGGGGGAAGTACACTGATCTCAGCCCTAGTATTCACCAAGAAATGCCAGCCAGAATGTCTATTGCAGACATATAAAAGGCTGGCTTGATGGCCAGCCACCGTAGCCATTAGTGACAGCTGATTCCAACATTTCCCTGAAATGCACAGGGAGGTGGGCAACGGCGAGCTCTGCACCACATAATTGATGGTAAAAACACCAATGGATGCTATCTTCATCCTATTGTCTCCTGGCCAACTGGTGGTCTGACAACAGTTTTGATCTACCCAGCTGCCAGTCTAATGTTGGAGCTTCATGGTCCTAGGATGTCATGCTTTCTTGCTTAGCCCACCATAGAATGTCAGCATGGGCCGTGACTCTCCATGTGTCACTGAAATCCTTATCAGCCAGCAGCATGAGGATATCTTCTGCAACTGCTCCAAGAAAACCTGCTGAAACATGAGGCAGTGCCTATGCCCTTCCGCTAGTGCCAGCATTTCATTCATGAGTGCAAGAGGGGTCCTGTCTCCCAAACCATCCAAGTGAAGTAAACAGGCCGCTCGCTCACAAGAGGCCAAAGGTATGGATGAGCTGACTCTTGGGTGCCATATACTTGCTCTCCTCTAGGGGTTGCTGCAGAAAAATCAGAAACTCGGCACTCCGTCTCCTGATCCAATGCATTTACTACATTGTTGTACCATGTGGAATCAGAATTTATCTGCCTCAAATGGAATTGGGCTTCTGCTTGGTCAAACCATACATGTGGTTGTGAAGTCCAAAACGTTGGCAGTTTCAGAGCCATGCATTGAAGAAATATTTTCCACATTGGGGTCCAAATATCGTTTGAATCATCAGGGTCACCAATGTAGCAAAGTATTCTATACTGAGCTACTATAGATGTCGGTGTGGAATTACTGAACGTATTGTCTAGTTGATATATAGGTGAGAAAATCGATATACGTGCTGTGGAGTCTAGTGCAAGATTGACACCTCCAGACGTATGCTGGGCTTATATACATCAATGCTTCTGTTACATGCACAGGAAGTGATATCATCAGTGATGTAATCAGGCCAGATAAAAACATGTGTTGGATGCAGGTCAGTTTCCTGCATTTTCCACAGCATATCTGCCATTTTGGGAGCCTGTTTGCTTGCTGGTAAGTGGGTCGCCGCAGCCTCTCCTTTCTCAGTAGAGTGATCGCTATGTGGCCACTGTCTGGCTTGCCAGACAGAAGATCACTGCAAATAGCCTCTCCTTTATTACTGCGTCTGTAGCAACACCTTCTCATTGGTGTTCCCATTTTCACTGAGTTTCCTACGTCATGGTGCGACTGAGTGTCTAGTGCTATAACTGGATGGGTAGGCTAGGCTCATTAGTTACGTTGGCAGCCAGCCTAAGAAAAGGAAAACTTTGATTTCAAATGCGGGCAGATTGGGCTCGTTAGCTTCATTAGACCATCCATCTAGGAGAAGACCACTCCGATGTAACACCTACAATCTGAGGACCTGGCTGTCATTACCATGGGAGATAAACCCCAGGTTTAAAGGTTCAGGCCAGTACTGGACATACTGCACTCCACCTAAAAACTTCATTGTGTACGCTCGAAAGACGTGCCCATGACTGCAATCCTTCCTAAATCTTCATTTGTGAAGCCAAGCCATGAATTATCTAATAATACAAGTTTGAAAATCTGTAGTTCAATTACCTACAGATATTAATAGAAGTACTTAATCAATCAGGTAATTTATTTTTATTGATATTTTTAAAATATACAACTACGTAATAATCAGGAGCTGAAGTAGACCATTAGGCACATTGAGCCTGCTTTGCCATTTAATAAGGTCATGGCTGATCTGCCCATGATCTTTGCTCCACCCATCTGCCTTTTCTCAATAACCATTAATTATCATAAAATATATGCAAAAATCTATCTTACTGTCTTAATGATTTTTCATGAGGCAACATACTGTCTCGTTGAGCAGAGAATTTTACATATTCAATATTTTCTGGGAAAAGCAGTTCCTCCTCCTCTCTATCCTTAATCTACTCACCCCAAATTGGGACTATGTCCTCAAGTTCTTGTCTCACATAAAAGTAGAAACAACTTTCATGCATCTATCTTATCAATCCCTTTCATAATTGTGTATGTTTCTATAAGATCCCTTTTCATTCTTCTGAATTCCAGCAAAAATAGTAGGAGTCAACTGAATCCCTCCTCATAGGCTAATCCTCTCGTCTCCAGAATCAACTGGTGAACTTCCTTGCCAAAATATCCTTTCTCATGTAAAGAAGACATAACTGCACACAGTAGTCTAGGTACAAGACCCTGACCAGTTGTAGCAGGACCTTCCTGCTCATCAATTCAATCCATCTAGCAATAAAGGCCAACGTTCCATTTGCTGTCCTGAATACCCAATAATCCAAAATTGCTCCATGGAGATGCTCATTTTTCACAGGAATGGCTGAGGACACCAGCTCTATCTTCCCATATTCAGGAAACCTGCAATCGTTGTTTGCATTGTCAAGGTCCTTTTTCCCAAACACAAACAGAAATATCAGAATGGAGCTCTTATGAAAGTGAAACAATAATATGAGGGCCCTTGTTGTTCCCTGGCACTTTTGTAGTTACCCTGAGATCCAAAAATATTCCTTTTGTGAAATGAACTGTTTTACTGGCAGTCAATATGTTCTGTGGCTAAACCACAGCATACATTGTTTGCTAACACACAGTTATTCAGATTTTGAACGTTTTTGCATGTGACTTTGATGAAAAAATAATTTTACTCTGTAATTTCAAGTTACACATAAGCATGTATAATTGAAAACACACATGATCAACATTTTTGAAATGTTTTCATTAATTCTACATTGATGTGTATGTTTTGACAATGAAAAAGTGTCATCACTACAATGTAAGCATAACACAATTCAAATTAAAATACTAAATAGCAGAATGCTGCTGACTCCAAAAAATGGAATGAAAGAAAATACAGACTGGAGGTCATAACAAAGCACCCGGAAGAGATCAATTACAATCAAGAGTCATGATGAATGAGTACACACCAACTTAATAAATTACAAGGCCTAGATGTCCATTAGATTCACAAGAAAAAAATATATTTGAGTATATATTACAAAAAGATCAAGTTAGGAAATGCATTTACTAATCTGTTTATGGACAGTGATGTGCTTGAAACCGTTGGGAATTTACAAGAGAAAATAAACACAAAGCTGCAGTTACACGTATCCACAAATTACATGGGCAGTTGAAGGGGTACCTGCTTGCACAGAAAATGGTCATACACCTTATTTTCCATATTTTCCCTCCTGTCCATAGTCCTATTTGCATTGCTTCTCTGTGGCTTGTCTGATTGAAGTTTCTTTCAGGACTCTATCTCTCCTAAAGTTCAGTATAGGTAGTCCCTGACTTGTGACCTATGCGACTTATCTGAACATATGACCAATTTTTTTTTATATTTAAATAAATTTTATGTAGTTTATGTTATATTTCACATACTATAACAGGGATAGAGGGCATGTAAAAGCCAAAATGTGCGTACTTACCTTGTTAGTCCACATTGCAGAGCCCCAAGGCTGGGAGTAGCCATTTTGATTCCTTTGGGAATGTGTGAGTCTTTGGTAGTCGCATGCACAGTGGATTTGCATATTGGAGTTTTGTTGGTGCTTGCGCGAGAGTTAAGGATGCAAATTCAAAATCATCAGTATGGTATGCAATCTCTTGCATGTGCCAAATGAATTCAAATTAATGAACCAACTGAAGGCTCGTGCACGTATCAACTGAACTCCAACACGTAAACCTACCACTCATGTGTGATTGGTTCATATATTGGAGTTCAGTTGGTGACTGCACAACAGTAAATTTCAATGTCGTCATAGCACTTAACTCTCACAAATGCACCAATCAAACCCCAATATATGAACCGACTGAAGGCTCACACATGCACCAACTGAAGACTCGTGCATGTGCTTAGGAATCAAGATGGCCATGCCCAATCCAGGGATCCAGGAATGCCAACCAAGCCTGGACCAGAATGTGGAAATATTCACCAAAATTGATCGACAAATTCAGGATGTTTTAAGTTGTTATCATCAAATGTACGATGAAAAAAGATTTAATTAAAAACTTTGCTTAAAGACTTCAATACTCCATGTGTGCGGGCACAATTCTGACCTACGTCCATTAAGAGATACAGCCATTTCTTCGGTCCCCACTACAGTCATAAGTTGGGGACTATCTGTACAGCAAATACTTTTAGAAAATGACACATGCTATGAATCAGCACAATGATATTTATATATTTTAACAAATTTCACCATGCTTTGTAGAGGATTCAAATAGTTTTAAATAAGAAAAGAAGAGAAAGAGACCATTTTGTCTATGAAGCTTGCCATAAAATTCAATCTGATCATGGCTGTCTGTCCCAGACCCTATTTTCTTTGCAGTGCCAGTTCTCCACTGCCCTCAATTCCCTGATATTCCAAAAAATGTGCCTGCTTAGATTAATTGAGTTATTCAGCATAGAAAAAAAAGCCTTTGTCCCTACTTGGACTCTTCACTAATCTTATTTGCCTGTTTAAGCCCATATCTCTGATGATCTGGCATGAAAGATTGATGTCTTCCTTCTTCAAACAATGTGGTTTCTCCTCTACAACCATCAACTCAGCCCTCACCCACATACCTTCCATTACCACACATCTGCCCTGGGCCCCTCTGCCCCACACACAGTTTAGACGGGGTTTATCATCTTCACCTACCACCCCATCAGCCTCCACCTCCAACATATCATCCTCCACCATATGATCCCACCACCAGACACATCTTCCTTTCTCCTCCCATCTCTGCCTTCTGCAGGAACCGCTACTTCTGTGATTCCCTCATCTATTCCTCATTGCATCCTTAGCATCTACCCCAGTGATGGCAGTATGTACTCCACTTGCGCCCTTACCTCCTACCACTCCACCATTTGGGGCCCCAAACTCTACACTTCTGAATTTGCAGGAGCCATCAATTGTATCTGGTGCTCTCGTTGTGGTCTACTCTTCATCGGAGAAACTGGATGCAGACTGGAGATCACTTTTTTGAGCACCTCGTAATAGTATAGATCTCCCAGTGGCCTCCCATTTCAATTCCTCACCTTTTTCCCTTGCCAACAGTCAGTCCATGGTCTCATCCTTTGCCAGACCAAGATCACTTGCAAATTGAAGGAACACCACCTCTGGGCACCTTCCAACTAGATGGCATTAACATAGACCTCCAGTTTCTATTACCATCTTTCCCTTTCTTCTCTGTTTCTCTTTCTTCCCCTTTCCTTCTCTCCCCTTTTCCCTCCTTTTCCTTTCTTAGAGCTAAAATCAACCCCCTTCCCCAATAAATTCTCACCTTTCCTCCTCTCTTATCCTCTTATCATAGCCAATTAACACCTTTTGTATATATATAGTATGTACTCATCACCCATTCTTCCCTTTTCACCAGTCTTTTAACATAGGCCCCTGTCTGCTTTTTACTCATAGCTTAAAGAAGGGCCCAGGTCTGAAATGTTAGCAATACTTCTTTACCTCCTGCTGAGATCCTCCATCATTTCTGTGTTTTTACTACAATCACAGTTCCTGCAGACTATCATGTTTCACTGGCTGATTTACCAACTTGGCATCATTTTTTTTACACTATGTCCAGAAACATCTGTTTTTAAAGAACTCAAAGATTTGAATATCTACAATGCTCTGGTAGAGGATTCCAAAGATTAACTCCTCTTTGAGTGAAGAAATTTCTCAACTCTATCTGGATAGATTATCCATTAAGATTGAGCTTTAGACTCCATTACCAAGGAATACATTCCCTCTGCATGCAGCCTATCAAGCTAGAATTTCATAAATATTATTTCACTAACATTGAAACAATTTAACCAAATAAATATCATTTCATTCCTTTCTTCCAAATCATGTCTGTTTAAACACACCTTCCAAGTCTGATTTGATAGCTTGAATAACATTTTTCCCAAAAATGCAATGCTGAAAACTTTAGAGGAAATTAAAATAGGTAAACCTATTTGATGAAAAAAAATAATTAGCAATGATGGATATCATCAAAAATTCCCTTCTAATGAAGGAAAAATCAGTCAATGTATATGATTGGTGGTCAATCTGCTAGCTGTTTTGCAATACTGGGACAGATGCCTTTTACTTCTACAGACTGGTTATTACAAGTTAAAACAATTTGTATTTCATCTTTATTAAGTTTCAGGCAGTTGAAATCAAAACATTGCACAGGCACACAATATTTTATTCAAAACCCTTGGGGGACAGTGTGTTCTGAATTTTGGATTTTTCCGGATTTCAGAATGCCCACCCAAATTGTGCTGCCATATCCACCCCCACCCCCTTCCAGTTGCCTGGCCGTCTCCCCCAACTGCGGTCCCTCGGCCACCCGGCAGTCTCCTCCAACCGCCAGTCTCTTGGCTGCCTCCCCCAATCGTTGGTCCCTCGACCGCCCGACTTGCGCTGCCACCTCTCTCCCCACTTGCCAGATTTTGGAGCTTTCCGGATTTTAGATGTCTGGATAAAGGATCGTGTACTTGTACATACTATGTGCAGTGAAATCTTAGTTCTACTCATTTAAACTTGCATGCAGGCACTTAGTTTTCTCACCTGATTCTGCTTAAGATATTGATTCAGAGTAGAAACCAAAGTTTTCCGAGTTCCTCAATAAAGAAATTAATGTTTAAGCCAGAGCCCACGCAAGGATTGTTGACAGATTGCTGAACAGTGTGGAGCCTTACCATACCGAGCATCTGCCTCCTTTGGCTTGCAGAACAATGCAGATTATGGGACAGTGTGATAAACATGATTAAAGCTGTAAACAGATGGAATAGGATGGATGGAAGCAAGGATAGATTGTTGTCATTTGTTCGGTAGCCAAGAAATAGGATAAAATTATACATTAGACCTAATTTACCATATAACTATATCATTCTATCTTGTTGGGTAGATAAAAAAGAACAAAATTACACATAAGGGGATAGCTTACTATATAAAAAATATTCTATTACTTAATTACTTTATAAAACTGAGACTCAGAACATGGTTAGGATAGTTGTTCCCATAATGATATTACTGCACCAGCAGGGTTCAAAACCACCACTGTCTGTACACAGTTTTTATGTGCTTCCAAGTACACGTAAGGTTCCTTCTGATGCTCCGGTTTCCTCCTTCATTCCAAAGACGTATGGAATTAGTAGGTTAATTGGTCACATGAGTGTATTTGGGTGGTGAGGGCTTGTGGGGTGGAAGAGCCTGTTATTGTGCTGTATCGCTAAAATTTGAAAGGAACAATTGTTTGTCAGGTTTAAAGCTTAAACTTGATTTTATTTTATTGAATAAAAGGTATATTGGATTTAATAGGTAAATATGATTAGCAGGAATTGCTCAAGTGTTGAGCAAATGGTCTGCTTCAGTATTGTTATCTCTGCATGTATTTGCATGGTTCAACAAGAGTTATTGACTAGGGAGCAGAGGAAGGAATCTTCCTTCATTGAAGTTGAGATTCCTTTATTCACTGAGCCAATTCTAACATCCACAACTCTCATGGCCCTGATAAATCCAAATGATTACACATTTCATTTATGTATCCAAAATAGATTAAGGTCATAATGAGGCTCTGCAAGTTGGCTCGATACTTGCAAACATATTTGACACCAAGCTGACAGAAATTCATGAGTTTAACGACGGACTTCAATCTTATGTCTGTTTATCTGGTAATTGTTGCTGAGTTTCAAGTCACTCACAAGCTGTGTTCCGTTTAAAGTATATTAACAAGTCTGATTTATTTTATTTTTAAATAAGCTGATTCTTCTTTAGTAAGCAATAAATCACGCACCATTGATTGTTGCATTCTTAATGTAATTTATTTTTATTAAAATTCCATTGTAAATCCAAGTGATAAAAAGAATAACCTATACAGCATTAAAAATGTTGAAGGTTAATACATGCAAATGAATATTGAAAAGAGGATTTCAGAAGCAAAGTACTGGGGACACATTTTTTAAATTCATTAATAACTGGGAAAAAAAAACATCTTCATGATTATGTCGACAGGCACGGAGTTAAATGTTGTCAAAATCAGGAATGCTCACAATCTTCTGACTTTGTCACTAATTTTATCTGGAAGATGAAACGCTCAGAAATGCTGCTCCTAATGTTAACCTAGTCACTTGAATCAACAGTGTTTATTGTAGCACACGAGGCTCAGGTTATTGTTGCCCCAAAGTTTAATTGATGCATTAAAAGACAGCAAGCCAAGTGAACCTTGTAGGAATCATTAGGTTGATGATGAACAGAAGCAGAATTTCATTAAGTAGGAGGTACCCAAAGGAAACCACTTGGAAGATGGGTTCTCTGGATAGTTTCACAGTCTATCTAGAGAGGTGAATAAAAGTCCAGGTTGAAGAAAGCCTTGTTTTGAGCTTATGATGTCTTTGGCCTTCTATCAATCTTTAAATAAATTAAAATCTACACGGCCCACTATTTTGTTAGCAAAGTTTCATTGTCCAATTCACAGGCATCAAATTCAATGCATGCAAATTGAACAATCTGGGAATATCAGCAAGTCAATGGCTGAATCATTATATCTGGTCACATTTACTCCTTAAAGTGGCCTCCCCTTTCCTTTGGTGGTTGTTGTCTCGATATTAACATCAGCAGTTCAGATAGAGATTAATGTGAACAAATTGGATTGAGGACTGAGGCAGGGAAAAGAATCCACGTGCCATTGCAAAAATTCCCACTCTATGCACATGCAAATTTGAAATCAGATTTTATCTGCATTGTTAGTGAATTGGGTAGGTCCATCCTTAGTTAATAGCAGCAAATGTGCCAGATAGTTGCATTGATAAGTTTGCCTCGAAAAATTAATCTCATTAATAAAATATAACGTGAATATTTAAAATCTTATTTGACACTATTGTGGTTATATTTTTCAGTACTGGTGATGTTCTATGCATCATTTACATTCATTTAGAGTTAAGGTTGTCTTAATTTAGAGATAAGATGTACCTCTGTAAAATCAGTCATCAGAGAAGAAGTGGAAGGACTTGTAGCATAGGGGAAGAAATGAGCCATAACTAGGAATTTTGGAATACAGAACTTCATGGTTTATTTTTCTCTCTACAGATACAGCCTGATCTACCGAATGTTCCCATCATTTTTTGCTGTGATTTCAGATTTATAATGATAAATTTTATTTGTTTCATGAACTTTAAAAGCTCATTTGGTCCATCCATGATCAACTTATATGTGTGTGTGTGTGTGTGTGTGTGTGTGTGTGTGTGTGTGTGTGTGTGTGTGTGTGTGTGTGTGTGTGTGTGTGTGTGTGTATATATATACTAAATATTTTATTGTTTTCCCTCAACTTGAGTTGATTAATACGATGAACACCTTTTCGAAAGCTTTAAGTGGATGATTTCATGAGGAACTGTCAGTGAAGGGCAATGATACAGCAGACATCTTTCACATTTTCAAATTAACATATGTCTTATTTATAAAGAATAGTTCTTAATTTTGGACATGCTGTGCTAAGATGAAATATTGCAGGCCAGACACCAGCTTTTGAGTGTGCAACAAAATCTGCTGTTGTTAATATTGCATAATTTAACATATCTTATATACATTGCAAATATTCTAGCTCTTGACTGTACAATCATAAAGCCACATTTACCTTGACTCAGTAGTAATTAAAGGGGCCACACACTGCTGATCAAATAGGGAAATGGCCTTTGTCTATACCCTACTCTATATTATTTATTACAAAACCACTCCGATACTTGCTTATTTATTTGTTTGCTGTATGACCCACTGCATGAATTAACAGCATAGCATGCAAAACAAAGCATTTTATCCTTTTTGGTGTACATGACAGTAAACAATTAATTTAAATTCAAAGGCAAACTAAGAACAACTGGAGGCACACAATGGATAGAAAAGGTCAGTAAGCATATTGAGTCTAAACCTTTATTAAGACTCAAGATTCCAGCATCTGCATTTTTTTTGTGTGTTTCTCAATTCAATTGGTCAACAATTATCTCATTCTGCTATGGGTGTTCTCATCCGAAGTGAGATAAAGGGGCAGCAGCACGAACAACAATGTACAACAATGTACAGTCACTGATTAAAAGAAAGTTTTCAATTTGCTCATTTAAATTGGATTAAATAAAGTAACAAGGAGACAAATTAATCTCTATCCGGTCTGATTTCAGGGTGATAAATGGTAACTGGGTGACAGCACCTGTTCTCAAGCACAAATTCTCAAACTTAATTTTTGCAACATGTTCACTGCTCATTTGGAATCTAGTGACTTCAAAATATTCGGGAGAACAGCCTGAAATGGTATTAGGCTCATGAAAAAGTTAATTAGGCCTGCCGTTGGACCCCAGGGTCAAATGGAGCATAACTGAATTGAATATGCACCATGGTGTGCAGTTCTCTAAGACAGAATTTTGAAATATAGACAACTATGGGCTGAAATACAAGGATGCTGTGGCATCAAAGTGTTGCTAAAGGCAACTCACTGAAAGTTTGGGACAGTGCTGCCAACATTTAAATAAGTAATACCTTGCAGCAGGTCTTGTTTTCTTGTATGTGTCCCTTGGCAATTGTTCTTCCATAATAAACAAGGTTCAATGTGTGATGTATTATTAGTGCATGATGGTAGTATACAGTATTGACTCTTAAAACTTTGAAAAAAGTAGTGTGAAACCTTTGAAGAACACAAGAGCATCCATGCACCAGATACAGTACACTCGATTACAACACTATAAATTAAAAAAAACATTCCACATTGCTATAGATTTCCGTGAACTTCTTTATCTCCTTTGATTATTCTACCTTTTGTTATACACCAACACTTCTTCAAAAAGAAGCCATTTCCCTTTTTTCCCTCAATCATCCTTCACATGTTGGTTCTATGCCATGATGCGAGGATATATTTTCCCTGTGATTATGGGACTAGCAGGGAGAGTTAAGAACTGTATAACCAATAAGATCAGCTTCAGACCTAAAGAAAATAACTTGTGTCTATGTGGCATTCTGGAGGATGATTTTTTAAAAAGTGCATAACTGTCAAGGAAATACATATGACCCACAGTTTCTTTGTAAACCGAGGGAAATAAGGAGCCAACTTCAGCACAGCAAAGACCTCAAATTGTAATATTCATTCACTAAACAATTCTTAAAGATAGTTATTTTGGAAAGTGGAGAGGGGAGGAGAGGGGAAGATGTATCTGGTGGTCAGATCATGATGTAGCTGACAGAAATTGTGGAAAATAATATGCAAGAATGTGGAGGCTGGTGGGCTGGTAGGTGAAGACAAGGGAATTCTGTTTCAAGGCGCAGGGGCCAGGGCAGATGTGCAAGAAATAGAGGAGGTGTTGCTAAAGGCTGAGTTCATGGCAGTAGAGGGGAAGCCACTCTTAAATAGGAGGACATTGTAGATGTTCTCGAATGGAAGACATCTTTCTGAAACAGTTACATTAGAGATGGAGGGATTGAGAGAAAGGAATAGAATTCTTACAGGAGACAGAATGCAATGAAGTGTAGTCAAGGTAACTGTGGGAGTTGGTAGGTTTGTAGAAATTACCTGTTGAGAATTTGTCTCTGGAGATGGAGACCAAGATCAAGAAAGGGGTGAGAGTTTCCAGAGATGGACCAAATTAGTTTAAGGATACAATGAATGTTACCAGCAAAGTGAATAAAGTTGATGAGTTCAACAATGGCTGCATGAGGAAGTACCAATATAGTCCTTGATGTAGTAGAGGAAAAGTTGAGGAGCCTTGCCTGTGTAGGCTTGTAGCATAAATTACTCCACATGGATTTGTTTGTAGAACTTCTTTTGATTGTAATCTACACTTGTATCATCAGCCATGTTTTCAGTGGATTTCCTTTCTTTTCCAAGAAGCCTGCTTCTCTCTCTCTACTATGAGGTGAGAATAGATCAGCTATAAGAGACATCCTGATTATCTAACTGTTAAGGTATTGTAAGCCTTTCCAATTAATAAGTCATCCCAGGTGAACTGGGGTCCATGACAGCCAAATGACTGCTGTGTGGCTTATCCTGACACTTTAGGAAGACTATCAGAGCTACAGAGCTCATTTGTGTCAAATGTGATGATTACAAGTCTACTGTCACCTTCTTTATTTCATACATAAGCATTTGTCTGCGTGATCCTGTATAGGTTTGGGAAGATCCTGCACACTTTAATGGCTAATGATAGAGGTTGGAGGACCCAACAGGTCAGGAATTACTGGTGAAGAAAAAAAAATATTATTATTATAGGTGGTGATTAATGCTTTTATTTCAGATTGCCAAAATCTGAAGCTAATTTTATTTCTACACATAAAGAGTAATTATTGCCATTTGTGAATTATTCAAGGATCAAGTTCACAGGACAAAGCAATAGAAAGGTCATGGGACAATGGGTGGGAGGAATTGAGAATGCACAGGTGCATCACGTGAGGCAAACATTTTCATGTAAAGATCCATTACATCAGTATTTTTAAGAATTAAAACAAGAAATAATTTGGGATTGGCACAGAGGGAAAAACAGAGCAGCAGAACTGATTAGATTGTTCTCCAAAGGGCCAGCATGAATATGATGGGTTGAGTGGACTCCTTATGGTCTGCAAGAATTCTCTGATTCCATTGATTCTAAAGAGCACAGAGCTGGTATAAATCCTCTCGGAGTTAAAGTTTCTTAAAGGAAGAACCAAATCTTCTCCTATGGGATACCTTTCACATGATCATTCAATACAACAACTAGAAGACAGCAGTAACTGTTGTCATATTAAATTCTCACCTCCTTCCCATCCCTCAAGTGTTGCTATGCTCTCACCAAATTGATTAACAGTTCAGGAAAATGCAGGCACTCTGTGTTGATGACATAAATTGCTGTTAACCTCACCTTTGATGTGTGGTGACCATATTTAAATGAACACCTTGGGCTTCCTAGGTTTCCAAAATGCATGCTTGGCTATTTTATTTACTTTTTAAAATTTGATTTATTTCATTTAGAGCTGATTTCGGCCATTTAATCCCATCCTGTCCAATTACATCCAAATTAACCTGCAACCCCCTACATTTTGGAGGGTGAAAGAAAACCAGAGTATCCGGGAAAGCCCACACAGACACAGGGAGAATGTACAAGCTCCTTACCTGGTTGGTGGATTTCCATTTCAGAATATCATGTGGCTTATTTGATGAAAAACACTTCAATGAACTTTTGAGAGTCTTGATAAGATATTACAGAGGAGAATAGGTTTTAATATCACGCTTACTTTCTTCCATCCACTTACTTCCTTACTTTGGGAAATCTAATCTAGATCGCAGAAATAGGAGGACACATGAATTTCAACTCTTATTGCAATTCAAGCCCAGAAGTCACATCACAACATGAAGAATAATGACATGGCAGAGCAAAATCAAATCACCTGTCAGTTTAGCTGTGACATGGAATTACTTTTTGTTTCACACATGTATTAACCTTGAACAACCGATATTTATTTTACGGCGGTAATCCAAAGTCATTTTTTTCATGGTTTCCTGTACACAGGATGCATATCTGCCCAGATAGATAGCAAGTTACATTTACTTTGCAATGTTTCCTTGGTATTTTTCATCGGACTTTTCTTCATTGCTCACCTCCATTGGCTTTTGTTAAGGTACTTTTACAGAAGTTAAGTTCTGGTCATCTCACTCCAGGATGGATGTGGATGCTATAGAGAGGGGGCCAAGGATTGAAGAGAATGCTTATTGCCATTTTCCACTTGTAGCATTGGAGGATAAGGGATGATCTGAGAGAAGAGTAATAGATGATGAGAGGCATTGATCAAGTGGATGGCCAGAAGCTTTTTTCCCAGGGCTGAAATGGTTAAATTTCTACTTATTGGTAACTGTGTACCTGTGCCCTACAATACTCTCCAAGAGCCTGCCATTTACTGTGTAACTCCTCTACAAGTTTAACTTACCAAAATGCAATATTTCACACGAATCTGGGTTAAAATTGTATATGATATTCTTTGGTGCATTTTCCCGGTTGCCAGTTGAACTACCTCCTATTGTAATGTCACATCACCTTATTAACCGTCCACCAAACTAACAAATTTTGTGTCTTCCACAAACTTACTAACCATGCTAAGTACCTTGCCATCAAGTTGTTCATAAAGATGGCAAACAAGAATGGACCCAGTCCTGATTTCTGAGGCACCGGACTAGTCAGAGGCCTCCAATCTGAATGTCTCTATTTCTATCCTCTAACTCAGGGATGGCCAAACTTGCTTAAGGTAAGAGCCACATACGATAAACTTCAAATCTTTGAGAGCTGCAAGACATGATAAAAACATTACATACACATTTTTAATCTTACATACACATTTTTACTCTTACATGTACATTTTGATACCAAAAAATTATATAAATATTAAGAAATACATGTATTGTAATCGCACTAGGCACACAGTGAGTGAAAGAACCAGATAGAGTCAAAAGTGTGTTGAACCATCTGATTTTAATAGAACTCTCGCACCCATTTAAATCCCTCAGAACCCAATGACCCTTGCAACTCCCGTGATCATTATGACATCAGCCACCAGGCTGTGGACTTGCCCTGTACCCAGAGCCTCACAGTCAGATTTGCCAGTGACTTGCCCTTGACTCCATGAGCCAGTTCACCTGTTGCATGGGTGATCAGCCACATGATTTCCTCCCACCCCCCTCCACCCATAGAACCAGTGTTAGGAGGAATAGAGTCCAAGGCCAATATCTCTTTAGTCCACTTGGGTGGCCCACTTCATCAGCGTGGGGTTGGCACAGACACAGGGTATTCCAGGTCTGGGTGCGCCGACTTGAGGTAGTCAATGGTGCTCACATCAAGGATGTACGTGGTTCCATTCTGTCCTCATACAGCCGCTGGAGTGGAGTCTGGTGCATGCCCCCGCAGATGAAGATGTAGTTGCAGACCCAGAGGTCCTTGGGGCAATCAAAAGTGTCGGGCTGTGGCACGAGGTTGGGACAGGAGCTAGTGTTCCTTCCTTCTCTTGGAATCTTGTGAGCACTGCTATAGGTGTCTCCTCTGTGCCGTGGGTCACTGGGCCCGTGTACCAACTTTGCCAAAGACGCGGCTAAGACCTCTTTGGGAGCCATGTGGATGCCAAGAAGAACCCATGAGAGTTCATCCACCCAATCTAGGACTCAGATGCGCGCCATCAGCGATGACCGGGTGCCGGTGGAAACGCTCTACCAGGACATTCGACTACAGATGGTAGGCCATGGTGTGATGCGGCTGGGTCTCAAGTAGCTGTGCCAGCACAAACCATTGGCTGGATGTGAACTGTGACCCCCCCCCCCCTCCCCGTCTGAGGTGATGTTGGAAAGCAGGCCAAAATGTGCAACTCAGCTTGCAATGATGCAGGACTCTGTAGAGTTGTCGGTGAGCAATATGCCTTCTGGACACCTAATGAACCTGTCAACCATGGTGAACAGGTATCTTATCCCCCGGGAGACTGTCAGCAGACCAACAATGTCCACCTGGACATGCTCAAACCTCCTGTGCGTCAGCTGCAAAGGTCGAAAGGGAGACTTAACTGGTCTGGCGGTATGTGCATGTCCTGGCCCAGTGTCTGACCTGCTTGCATAGGCTGTGCCAAGCAAATCTATCTGCCACCAGTTGGATGTTTGCTTGAATGGATAGGCAGGCCAAACCATGTAGTGCGTTGAAAACACGATTCCTCTAAGTGGCTGGAACGATGGGCCAGGTTTGGCTGGTGGACACATCACAGAGGAGCTTATTGCCTATTGGGGTCATGGGGATGTCCTCAAGTTTCAGGCCTGAGACTGCAGTGCAGTAGGGCACACTGCTGTGCCTCATCGAGCATCATGTAGTCCAACACTGGGGACAGGGAATGTACCAAGTGGATGGAGGTGCAAGACAGTGCATCGGCCACAATGTTGTGTTCCCAGAGATGTGTTTGACGGTAGTGGTACTTCGAGATGTGTGACAGGTAGCATTGCTGCTGTGCCAACTGTGGATCCAACACTTTGGTGATTGCAAAGGTGAGAGGTTTGTGGTCTGCGGGTTCGATGGCCAGGCTGTATTCACCCAGGTGGCAGCAGAGTTGGTGCAGGTGCGTCAAATGTTCTTGATGCGACCGACTGGCGATCAGGATATCATCTAAGTGGATGAAGATGAAATCCAAGCCATGCACCACTGAGTCCATGAGCTGCTGGAATGTCTGTGTCGCGTTCTTGAATCTAAATGGCATCTGCAGGAACTTGAACAGGCCGAATGGGGTGATGAGGGGTGTCTTGGGGACATCACTGGGGTGGAAAGGAATCTTGTGATGTCTGATGACCAGGTTGACTTTGGAGAAGATGCATGCCCCATGCAAATTGGCTGTAAAGTTCTGAATGTAAGGCACTGGTAGGGGTCGGCCATGGGGTCTTTGAGCTTTCTGTAGTCACTGCAGGGCCTCCATCTTCCAGCTGATTTGGGCACCATATATAGCGGAGAAGCCCACAGGCTGTCTGAACATCGGACAATTCCCATCTCCTCCATTTTCCTGAACTCCTCCTTGGTGAGATGCTGTTTGTCAGGCAGCAACCTGCGTGCCCGGGCATGTAGCAGTGGTCCTTGAGTGGGAATGTGGTGCTATACACTATGCTTTCGGGCATCTGTGGAGAACTGCAGTGCAATAATGATAAGGAACTCCTCTAGTACTCTAGAGTCCAGGTGTGAGGCCAGTAACTTGGCTTTGCTGAGCGAGAAGATCTGGAAGGTCTTCGCATTCACTAGATGCCGTCTCTTGAGGTGCATTAGGGGGCAGGAGAAAATCTGCACCAAACAAAGGATGCAACTCTGCTGCCAGTGTAAACGACCAGGTGAAACAGCTGGAACCAAACTGTAGTGAGAAGGTTCATATGTCGTATGTGCAAATACTAATTTTGTTGGCAGCGGTGAGCACCGGTCCTGACTTTCTGACATGGGTATTTTGGCTTGAGGGCGGAAAGACGCTAACCTCAACCCCTGTGTCTATAAGGAACATTTGGCCAGAATGTCAGTCCTAAAAGTAAAGGAGGCTATCACAGTGGCCAGCCACCGTAGCTATTAGCATTTCCTGGAAAAGGACAGGGTGGAGAGCAATGGTAGGCTCCTAAACCCCACTTTTGGTGGTAAAAAACACCAACGGTCTGAACTGGGGTCGTACCCTGCCTTGAGTATCACCGGCTTTGTTGGTGATATAGGGAAGGCCTGGGTCTTAGGGTGTGATGTTGCAGTTAGCGCAGTGCCTTTATAGTGCCAGTGATCGGGATCAGGGTTCGAATTCCGCACTATCTGTAAGGAGTTTGTACATTCTCCCCATGTCTGAGTGGGTTTTTCATGGGGACTCCAGTTTCCTCCCACCGTTCAAAAAATCATGCAGGGGGTGAAGGTTAATTTGGTGTAAATTGGGTGGCCAAAATGGCCTCTTACTGTACTGTATGTCTAAAATTAATTTTTTTTTAAATTAATCTAATATTTAAAATGTATTCACATTTGTAGTATTAAAAGCTCATTTGTAATGGTTTCAATAATCAAAATGTAGACAATGTAACAGTCGAATTTTGTGGACCAATTTTTCGGGTAAGATTTAGGTAATTAATTATTACACACATACAATTTTTGACCATGGTGAGTACCTGAATTGTTTGAGGGATCAGGAGCTCGGCTGGGTAACTGGTAGGGACTGGAAGGTAAGTCTGTGCTTGAGACATCATGAGCTCTGATGGATCAGCAGGCAGCCAAGGTCTAGGTGAGAGTCAATGGTCAGGGCGTCAGGACGGTCAGTGGGCGGGAGGCCAGGGCATATGGAGCTCAGGTGGGAGGGCAGCTAGGGTGTTGGGTGCTTGGATGGGCAGGAGGCCGAGGTGTCCAGAGCCGGGATGGCAGAGTAGCTGGGGAGCTAGGAGCTCAGCCGTGGCATCAGGCGCTTGGATGAAAGGCGGCCAGGCCGTTGGGTACTCCGGGGAGGGGAAGGGGGAGGTGGCTGGGGCATCAGGAGCTTGGGTGGAAGGGGGACCAAGGCCTGGGTGAGAGACAACAGTCGGGGCATTGGAAGCACAGGTGGGAAGAGGGCAGAGGCGCCAGGTATTCTGGAGAGCAGGCAGCTGGGGCTTCAGGAGCTCCGAAGGGCAGACAGCCAGGTCATCGGGAGATCAGATTGGGAGGGCAGCTGGAGGATTAGGAGCTCAGATGGGAGAACTGCTGGGGCATCAGGACCTTGGACTGACATGCGTCCTTGATCACACTTGCACTCTGCTAATTCCACTGCTTGCAGCACAATCAAGTGATAAAAAAGCCATGCCCACTAACACTATACCGTCAAAATATGTCCGCGAGGCACACACTCATGTTAAATAAGCCACAGTTTTGCCACCCCTGCTCTAAGTCATACCATCAGAAAAATTCTGTAACCATGTGATCTATAACTATATAGCCTTCCATATGTTACCTTCCTAAAGACCTTGCTGTTGTCCATGTAGACAATGTCTGCCACCCTACCCTCCTCAATCCTCTTGATCACATCTTTAATCAACTCTATCAGTGTTTGCAAGGCACAATTTTCCATGCACCAAGCCATGCTAACTTATCCCTAATCAATCCTAGCTTTTTCAAATGCAGGCAGATCCTGCCCCTCGGAATTCCTATTACTGATATCAGTCTTGCTGACCTGGAAATCCCCATCTTATATGTGCAGCCCTTTTTTAAGTAAAGGCACACAACTGGTCACCCTCCATTCTTCTAAAACCTCACCCACATCTAATAATTGTAGAAGTATCCCTGCCAAGACCCCTCCACTTTCTTCTTTAGCCTCCCACAGTGACTTTGGATAAATATCCCTATTCAATTTTTATAGAACCATAGAATCATAGAACATTACAGCACAGAAACAGGCCTTTCAGCCCTTCTAGACTGTACTGAACTATTATTCTGCCTAGTCCCTCTGACCTGTACTCAGTCCATTGCCCTCCATACACCTCCTATTCATGTGCCTGATAAAATTCTTCTTAAATGTTAAAACTGAGCCCATGTTAACACTTCAGCTGGCAGCTCGTCCCACACTCCCACCATTATCTATGTGAAGACTTTTGCATGAATGTTTCCCCTAAACTTTCCCCTTCCACCCTTAACCCATCTCCTTTGGTTTGTATCTCACATACCCTCAGTGGGAAAATGTCTACCCACATTTACTCTGTCCATTCCTGTCATAATTTTATATACCCTTATCAAATCTCCACCCCCCACCCCCCATTTTTCTGAGCTCCAGGGAATAATGTCCTAACCTGTTTAACCCTTCCCTGTAACTCAGTGCCTGAAGTCCAGGCAGCATCCTAGTAAATCTTCTCTGCACCCTTTCTATCTTATTGATATCTTTCCCGTAATTAGGTGACCAAAACTGCACAAAATACAGGTACTCCCCAACCTATGATCTATTCAACTTACATATATTTTTTAAAATGGATATGAGAAAAAATATAAAATTTACATGGATTACATTGTATTTGACAAACTATAACAGGGATACAGGGCATGTAAGAGCCCAAATGAGCGTACTTACCTTGCTAATCGACGTCCCAGGGTCCATAGGCAGGGCACAGCCATCTTGATTCCTGTGAGCATGTGTTAGCCTTCGGTTGGTCATGCATGATGGGTTTGGTTAGTGTATACACAGTGGGTTCGCATATTGGAGGTTGGTTGGTTTGTGCACGAGAGTTACGGGGAACTTAACTCTCTTGCATGCACCAACTGACCTCCAATACACGAATCCACTGCATGTACACCAACCGAGGACCAATACATGCACACAAAAATCAAGATCCATCTGCCTATAGACTCTGGGACACCAAATAACAAGGTATGTATGCATATTTTGGCTCTTACATGCCCTCTATCCCTGTTATAGTTTGTCAAATACAACATCTGATTAAAAAGCTTGTTTGAAGACTTCAGTACTCCATGTACACGGGCAAAATTCTGACTTGCGTCCATTCCGAGATATGACCGATTCTTCAGTTCAAATTACGGTCATAAGTCGGGAACTATTTGTACCCCAAGTATGGCCTCACCAAAGTCTTATACAACTTTACCATAACATTCCACATCAAGGATGAATTATGAAGGCCAATATGCCAAAAACTCTCTTTACAATTCTGCCACCTGTGATGACACTTTCATGGAATTATGTATCTCATTCCCAATTCCTTTGTCTACTCCACTCCTCAGCTCTCTACCATGTACCTTATATGTCCTTTCTTGGTTTGTCCTTCCAAAATACAACACCTCACACTTGTCTGCATCAAATCCCATCTGCCATTTTTTTAGACCATTTGTCCAGCTGGTCTAGATCCCTCTGCAAGTTTTGAAATCCTTCCTCGCTGTCCACCACACCACCAATCATAGTGTCATTTGCAAACTTGCTGATCCAATTTACCACCTTATCATCCAGATAATTTATATAGATGACAAATAATAATGGTCTCAGCACTGATCCCTGAGGCACAGCACTAGTCACAGGACTCCAGTCTGAGAAGTAATCATCCATTACCACTCTTTGGCTTCTCCCATCCAGCTAATGTCAAATCCATTTTACTACCTCACCATGAATGCTCTGAAACCTCTCATGTGGGATATTGCCAAAAAAGTCCTTACTCGAGTTGATGTAGACAACATCCACAGCCTTTCCTTCATCAACTTTCCTGGTAACTGCAGTGAACTTGAATTCACTATGTATAGATTAGACAGCCGACCCCTCCTCTTCTCTCCATTCCCCTCGGTCCCGATATCAGTTTTCCCCCTTACCTCAAATTTACCTGCAGACTATTGTAGATACTGGTTGTTAATTGTAAGCTAATAAAAACACGTTTGTGCTCCACACAAGTCTCCGAGTACCATTGATCACATTACAATTTTATTAGCTTACTTTTGGAAATGGGATGGAAACCTAATTGAAGCTAGGCATGCTCCAGATTGACCCTCTGACCCCAAAGGCCCCAGAAGAATTTGCCTACTGGTTGGAGTGCTTTCAGTCCTACATAACGGCCACCCAAGAAATCTCCCACTCCAACGGCCTCCAGATAACAGCCCTCCTGTCTTGAGTCAGCCCCAAGAGATACACGGTCATCAGCGACTGTGCGACATATTAGATGGCCATCAAAGGCCAGAGGACCACTACATGATGCCCCAGAATAACATGCTGGTGTGACACTGACTCTCTCAATGTTGGTAATCGCTGGGTGACTACACCCTGGAACTATGAACACTGATGAGAAAGTGACACTACAAAGCAATCTCAGCCCGGGTGAGGGAAGAAGGACATGGGATTCACTCATGGCTGGAGTGAGTTCGAGGTACGTGATGCAATGACTACTAGAATTGGGGAAGAAGGACCTTGCTAGTACACTCGATCTGGCAAAATACCTCAAATAGCCCCAACTGGGAATGGACCACCTCACTAACAACAGTGGTGCCTTCTTGAAAAGCCAGGCCTGCCCAGGTACTGACTACCTTGACCACACGCGACCAGGAGTGCCACTTCTGTGGATAGGCCAAACAGCCCTGCGTCAGATGCCCCACAAACGACTCCATATGTTCAGGATGCAGTAAGAGGGGACACTGGGTGAAAGTCTGTGGGGCAAAGGGGAAACACAAGAAGACTACTGCATCTACACCCCCTGAACAGTCGTACACCCCATGCCCAAGCCTAGAGGTATGGGCCCCTGCCTCTCCATTCTGTTCGCCGCTGCCATCTTGTTCTGCCTCGCGGTGGGAACCACTACTGGAAGAGAAGCAATGGCGGGAACAGCAGCCATCTTGCCGCTCCTCATGGTCGATGCCAAATTCCTGTCCTTCAGACCAAGACAACAGTGGCAGGGGGGCAATGCAGCTTCCAGAGCGCTGGCATCGGTCATCCTCAACCAAGTGAAACACCACTAGCTGAACAGCTTGTAGCCAGAGGTGAGGGTAAACGGACATCTGACAGATTGTTTAATAGATATTGGCTTGACAGAGAGCTTTATAAACACTACGACTGCTCGGCGATACAACCTAAAGGTTTATCCCATGGACTACCATATTTATCTAGCATCACAATTATATTTGGCGACTATTCAATGGTATTGTACAGTACACTTAACAGTGTACTGGGGGGATTTTTTCAAGATCAGGCTGTATGTATTGAAAGGTTTGTGTGCTTCAGTGTTGCTGGGCATAGACTTCCTATGTCACCTTAACAGCGTGACCATGGAGTACTCAGGACCACTTCCCCAATCACGATGCAGAGCGGAAGATCCCAAAATCCAAACACTACATGTAGTCTCTCCACGTTAAACATCAAAACCCTCCCCTTATTTCAGAACCTAATCCCCGACTGTAAGCTAATAGCCACCAAGAGTAGGTGATACAGCGCAAAGGACTGAGAATTTATTAGAGCCAAAACACAGCGGCTGTTAAGGAAAAAGTCATTGAACCCAGCAACAGACCATGGAGAGCCAAGGTGGTAGTCGTGAGAAGGGGAGAAAGCCCTAGGCTAGTGATTGTCTATTGCCAAACTATTAATCACTTCACATTCCTGGATGCATACCCCCTCCCCAGAATCTCGGACATGGTGAATGAAATTCCGCAGTACCAGGTCTATTCGACCATCATCCTGAAAACTGCGTATTACCAGCTACCAATCCATTCCAAGACCATCCCTACACAAAATTTAACATGGATAGATGGCTTTATCAGTTCCGGAAGGACCCTTTCGGTATTACGAATGTGGTCTCGGTCTTCCAGAGGCAGATGGACAAAATGGTAGATAAGTGCGGGCTAAGGGCTACCTTCCCCTATCATAACAACATCTCCATTTGCAGACTCAATCTGGAGAACCACGACGCCAATCTCCTGAATATGTCAGGAGCTATATTGCAAAAGCCACCATGCAGGTGGTGGACGAAAAAGCAACATTTCAGATGGAGAGCAATGTCTCGGATATTACTCTGGCCGTGACCCTTAACCAGGTGGGGCAGGCCGATAGCTTTCTTTTCCCACACCCTGCAATGCCATGAGCTCCAAAACCAATCTGCGTAGAAGGAGGCTCAAGCCATTTTAGAGGCTATCAGGCACTGGATGTACTACCTGGCCAGTAGGAAATTCACACTGCTCACTGATCAATGATCTGTAACATTCATGTTCAATATATGAATAGGGGTAAAATAAAGATTGACAAGATCATGAGGTGGAGGATTGAACTCTCCACCTATAACTATGAGATAGTGTATAGGCCAGATAGACTCAATGAACCTCCAGAAGCCCTATCCTGAGGAACCTGTGCTGCTGCACACACCAGCCCATTGAGGTTACTTCACGACGAGCTCTGCCACCTGCATGGCCCACAACCTGCCCTTCTCTATTGAAGACATTAAGGAGATGACCAGGTCATTCCAGGTCTTCGCTGAGTGCAAACAGCACTTCTACTGCCCCAACAATGCACACCTGATAAAAGCTTTCCGCCCCTTCAAATGACTCAGCATTGATTTCAAGGGGCCCCTACCTCCCACCAATGCAAACGTGTACTTTCTTAATGTTATTGATAAGTACTTGTGTTTTCCATTCGCCATCCCCTGCCAAGACACTACCACTACCACAGTTAACAGAGCTTAGCACTCTATTTTCACCATATTCGGGTATCCCAGCTGTATTTATAGTGACTGGGGCTCATCATTTATGTGTGAAGAGCTACACTGATACCTGCTTGAAAGAGGCATCACCTCAAGCAGGGCAAATAGCTACAACCCCCAGGAGAATGGTCAAATTGAAAAGGAGAATGCAACAGTTTAGAAAGCTGTAAAATTGGCCCTCAGTCTAATGGCCTTCCAGACTCACACTGGCAAGAGGTTCTGCCCACCACGCTCCACTCCATAAGGTTGTTTCTCTGCGCTGCGACCAATGCGACTCGTTACAAACTAATGTTTGCATTCCCCAGGAAATTCACATCGGGGATAACTCTTCCAACATGGCTAATGACACCAGGACCAGAGTCCTGCTGAAAAACTACGTAAGGAAAGCAAAACGGACCGGCTGGTCGAGAAAGTGTACCTACTGCATGCAAAGCCAATGTATGCCTATGTGGCATACCCAGATGGCAGAGAGGACACCGTTTCGAGCAGAGACCAAACACCTTCAAGAACTGTGGTCCCGATGCCCATAATAGGCCTGGGACCTCCAAATACCCTGCTCAGAGATCCGGACGACATGGTTCCAATGGACTACCATTGGATCCGGGACCCCCGAGTATCCAAGAACCACAGGAGGCACAGGACATTCTGGAAAAGCAAAGTACATCAGTACTAAGACACTTGACCAGAATAACCAGGCCCCCAGACAGACTCAACTTGTAAATAATTGTAAAAATTTGTGCTGCTGGAACTTGGTCTTTGTTTTCACCCGCAGGTTCTTTTCTATAGGAAGGGGTCAATGCAGTGAAATGGAATTCACTGTCTATGTATAGATTAGATGGTCGACCCCTCCTCTTGGCTCTACCCCCATTGGTCCTGATATAAACCCTGAAGACTATTGTAGATATCGGCCATTAATTTTAAACTAATAAAAGTGTTTGTGCTCCTCCCAAGTCTCCAATTACGAACGATCACATTATAGTAACCACCTCAAAAAATTCTTTAAGTTTGGTGAAACACAGCTTACCATGCACAAGGCCATGTTGGCTATCCCTAATCAGTTCCTGGTTATCCAAATACTGTTTATCTGACTTCTTAAAACATCTTCCAATAATTTACCTACCACTGATGTCAGACTCATAGACTTATAATTTCCACGGTTACTTTTGAAGCCTTTTTTAAGCACAGAAAATCATGAGCTCCCCTCCAATCCTTCAGCATCACACCCATGGCTCAGGACGTTTGAAATATTTCTGCCAGAGCCACTGCAATTTCTACATTAGCCTCCCTCAAGGTGCAAGGAATATTTTGTCAGGCCTTGCGGATTTAGGTTACAGGGGGATATAGACAGGATGCAGACTGGGCAGAAAATTGATAGATGGATTTCAATTTAGATAAGTGTGAGGTGATGCTATTTGGAAGGACAAGCCAGAAGGTTGAGTACAGGGTTAATGGTCGGTTACTTAAGAGTGTGGATGAACAGACTCCCTGATCTATTTTTCCCTCCCGCCCACCCTTCCACCCCCTTAAGCACCTCCCGCTGTAAATTCAAAACTTAGCCCCACATTTTCCCACTCACTTCCATCCAGGCCACAACAGACCTTCTAGATGAGGAAGAGTTTTACATTACATGCTCATGATTCAATCCAATCTACTGCATTGTATACTCGATGTGGCTCCCACTACATTGGTAAGACCAAACATAAATTGTGCGACCATTTTCTCAAGTACCCACACTATGTCTGTGGGTCAAAGTTGTAGCCATTTTAATTCCCCTCATCACACACACATCTATCTTTCACCTCATCCATAGCCAGGGTGAGACTAAGTGTAAATTTGAGGAACAACATATCATATTTCTCCTGGATAGTGTTGGAATATAGGGGTTAATTAATCATAGAAAATATGTAGAATATATGCTTATGTACTATTCATTTTGTATACATGAATCCAGTACTATGTAACAATGTAATATTTACCTCATGGTGAAGGGAAAGAGTAATGTAAGTAAGGGGCAGCCACAGTATGTAGCAAAGTTGGCTGATTACAGTAGGTTTAGAATTGCCTGCTCCCAAAATACAAGAGAGAATATGTATGAAACAATTTAGTAGGAAGGTTAAGGCAAAAAGAGGTGTTGATTAGCACAAGAGACGATGGCCAGACAAGAACAAAGAGAATCCTGACAGAGACTGTCAGAAACAAAGAGAATGGAAACTAACTCAGTAAGAAGGCGAAGACAGAAGGAGGTGTTGAGTAGAACAGAAGAATATGGCCAGATGAGAACAAAGAAATAATTAGAAATATCTGGGGTATGAATTGATTTCTGATCAAAACAACAGGATATTCTGGCCTTGAGGATTAAGATGGAAGCTCTACACCCCAGATAACTACAGAGCAGGAAATTACTTGTGATAAATCTTATCCAAGATATCTAGCAAAGAAAGCCAACTTTTGTTCTGTATGATAATGAAATCTAGCAAAGGAAGCCAACTTTTGTTCTGTATGATAAGGTTGAGCTATATAAACTGTAGAGACTGGACAGTAGAGGTCAGTCTTGGGGAATAGCTCACTGTGCAGGTGACCTATGAACTAACGACTGAACCAGAGCTCTGTTAAGTTTTATTCTTGTGCTGTGTAATAAACTGATTGTTGAACCGAATACCTTCTCCTATCACTTCATTTAACAAACACGCTGGACTCAGACGACACATAGACTAAATTGAGGGTAGGGTAAAGCCAGAGTCCGACAATTTGGTGATCCCGACGTGATGAAGATGGAGAAGTGACGGAAGAGAAAGAGACGAAACAACTGTCGATTGTGGTGTGGTGATAACAACAAGTGGCCATTCACCAAAAGGAGGTAAGCAGACGCCTGTTTAAACAAAGTTCTGCTATTGGCAATGAAAAAATTGTGTGTTGTCACCACTCTGCAAAAATCCTAGTAGAAGCCAATGAATAAAGCTTAAAAAATCCAGGGGTTAGAGTCCCCTGGAGAAGAATCCGGGGGTTAGAGTCCCCTGGAGATACCGGGGGTTAGAGTCCCTTGGTGAAAACAGAGGTTAGAGTCCTCTGGAGAAAACAGGGGTTAGAGGCCTCCTAGAGAAACAGGAGTTAGAGGCCCCTGAAAAAACAGGGGTTTGAGTCCCCTGGAATAAAAACGGGGGTTAGAGTCCCCCTAGAGAAATAGAGGTTAGAGTCCCCTAGTAGAGACATAGATATAAAAGTTAGAGTTCTTAGCCAAATAGATTTAGTGAACATATTGTATAATAGTTACATTTTTTAGTATTGTGATAAGTTTTCCTTTTGTGTTTGTAGGAAAGTGTGAAGGTTCAAGGTAAATTGACGGGGGGCGAAATCTATCAGGTGAGAGACTGATTGAATTACGAGGTCTGAAGGGAAAAAGATAGGAACGTAAGATGGAAGGAGAGGAATGTCAGGAGTATGGGGGAATGTGGATGGATTCCTCCATCTGTAAACCAGCAGTGGGGAAAAAAACAAGGAGTCAATTAATGGGCGGACTACCGAAGGGAGAGGAAGTAAAGGCTATGAAACAGTACGATCAGATATGGAAAGAGCTGCAGAATCAGGGGAAGGTGCCGCTAGGATTAGGAAAAATCAGGCTTGTATTGTACTTAGGAGAAGCCGAAAGGGAGGTGAAAAAGGAGGTACAGGAACATGAGAAAGAGGGACAAGGGTCTATCTTGAATAGAAGAAAATTTAAACAACAGAAGGAAGTGAAGGAGCAGAGAAAGCGAAATTTACATAAAATGACATTGGCTTGCATGGCTGTGGAAACAAACCTTCAGCATGCTACTAAAAAGGCATCCCCTATCACAAAGGAGAAAACGGGGGAGGAGATGACAGGGGAGGTTAAGCCATCAGCCCCACTATATCCAAAGTTACCAGAGACGTTGCACCACCTTATCCGATTTCCCAGATGCCAGCGAAGCAGATAAGTGAGGGAATAGTGAATGTCACTGAATTAGCAGGTCACAAACTCCAGGAGGCGAAGGAGAGACTTAAGAGAGTTATGCAGGAAAGGGTGGAGGAAATAAAGGAATTGACGAAGGGAATACAGAACGATGTATGTAAAGTAAGGGAAACTAGTATGCGACTGGATAAAACAGATGAGAGAGAGCAAGTACGAACCCTTGAGAATGCCTTCTCGTTAGGAATGTCAGAGGATCACTTCACCACCACTCCTCACAGGCTACGAGGCTCCTGCTAGTGCAGCTGTTCAATGCAGGTTTTAAAGTCTCTCATTTAAAATTGCAATGTTGTAGACAAGTGGTCTCCTTTTTAGGAAGAATGGTCTTAGCGAAAGGTACAGGGATATCCCCTGTGCATCGTACAGCGATACTACATCATCCAAAACCTAAGATAGTTAAGGAAATGCTTTAGTTTTTGGGTTTGACAGGTTATAGTAGGCAGTTTATCCCATCGTATGGTGAATTGACACATCCTCTGCGAACTTTGGTGAATGAGCAAGGGATGAGGAATCTGGGAGCTACACTTAATTGGACTGCGCAGGCTGAGATGAGTTTTATTCTACTTAAGCAAGCTCTTACAACCGCTATAGATTTGGCGATTCCAAATTATAGACACCCTTTTTGGATGTTTCTGAAAAAGCACACACGATTGTTAGTGTCCTTTTTCAGAAAAAAGGGGGTGGAAGATGTGTGCTCATGTATGTGAGTATAACATTAGATCCGAATGAAGACAGACACCCACCATGCACGAGACATGCAGCGGGGGTAGCAAAGATTTTACAAAAGGTGGCACATATAGTGATGGGACATGCCCTGATGGTATTAACAACACACAGTATTGTAGCATTTGTGAGCTCGACAGTGTTTACAATGACGTCACTGAGGCAGACGAGACTGGAAAAGTTCCTGAATGCTCCAAATATTACATTTACCCATGAAGGCATTAACATGGCAGACAATATGGGAGAGGGAGAACCACACTGTTGTGAAAAGAGGGTTCTAAGGGATATTAAAATAAGACCTGATTTACAGGCTTCACCCTTGAGAGAACCAGATGAAACCTTATTTACAAATGGTTGTTGTTACAGACATCCCAAGGACGGATTAAAAGCCACCTATGCAGTAGTACGGAGAACCACAGAAGGATTTGAAGAAATTATTACAGGGACAGTGAGAGGAAAGGAGTCAGTACAACTGACCAAACTACAAGGAATGATAGCAGCATTAGAATGGGCAGAAGGAAAGGAGGTAAATATATATACAGATTCGGCATATGTGGTAGGGACAGTACAGGTTGAGCTTAATCAATGGATTAAAAGTGGGTTTTTAACAGCAGCAAGGACCCCAATTAAACACGAGAAGGATGTTAGGAAATTGGCTGAGGCCCTCCTGAAAACAAGGACATTAGCAGTTATTAAATGTAAGGGCCATGATAAAACAGATACGATGTTAGCTCGGGGAAATCAGGAAGCGGACACGGCCGCAAAAAGGGCAGCAGGGTACGGCCCTCAGTTTATTATGATGCAGGTAAATAGAATGGCACATGACTTATTGCCACCTTGTGAGGTAGGAGTAATAATTCAGGAACAAGCGTAGGCACCACCCCAGGAAATGATGGTATGGAAAGCAACTGAAGATCAAGGACTGTGGAGATCAATGGACGGTAGGCCAGTATTACCATCTGGACTCATGAAACCCCTCCTGGAGGAGGCACATGGGTTAACCCACTGTGGGAAGAAACAGATGATAAGGTATTTGATACATTGGTGGCACCCCTTCCTGCCAGCGATGGTGGAGAATCATATAAGAGAGTGTAAGGTATGTATAACATATAATGTCAAGGCGATTGTGAAACCTCACGAAGGACAGTTTCCGTTGCCTAAGTTACCAGGGCAGATTACACGGACATGATAGAGAGGGCAAGGGGATATCGATACCTCTTAGTAGCAGTTGATGTGTTCACAGGTTGGCCTGAGGCAATCCCTGCCAAAAGAGAAGATGCAAAGACAGTAATTAAGTTCCTAATCAACCAGTACATTCCAATCACGGGTTTCCTAGGAAGATCAGGTCAGATAATGGAAGTCATTTTAAGAATGAAGATTTACAGGAAGTAGAAGTGATGCTGGGGTTGAAACATGCCTTTGGAATGGTGTATCATCCACAATCCCAAGGAAAAGTGGAGAGAATGAACCAAACAATAAAAGGTATGATCGGGAAAGTACAGGCAAGTTTAAATTGGGTGAATGCGCTGCCCCGGCATTGATGTCAATAAGGAGTTCGGTAAGTTATGTGACAGGATTTACTCCATATGAACTACAAACGGGGCACCAGTTTCCGGGACCTGGAGCCGGAAGAGGTAAGTCCAATGAAATGTAAGCTTTATTATGATAAACTAACAGCTCTGGTATCAGCTTTTTCACAACAGGTTACAAGTACCGAACGAAAAGGTGAAACCCCGATACCATCCATTGCGGAGTGAGTTCTGCTGAAGTTGATCAAGAGAAAGTGGTTGGAGCCCAGGTGGACAGGACCCTACAGAGTGGTGGAAAGAACGTCCCACGCGGTTCGACTACTGGGAAAAGGAGAGACATGGTATCATTGGAGTCAGTGAACAGCAACGGACCCACCGACACGGACACTGGAACAGATTCGAACGGAGGTGACTGAGAACCTGTGAAGCAACTACGGACTAAGAACTTTTTGAACAGGTCCCTTTAAAGAGACTATTGGATTACGGTGACTGTACATCAGTATTTGAAGTGATATCTCTATATTGAAGTCAACAGAATTTATGGGGCTGTGACGAACACTATGTGGGGACTATGGGTGATGTTGTTCCTAGCCCTTGAAGGGTCTGGAGACGGATGCGGTCAGCATGGAGGGCCCATATGAACCGGAACAGTACTTTGCAGATTGGACTGACTTTCCTGAACGCTGTGTTGAGGCCCCCCACTGGACTGAAGTGTGTTCATAATGACCAAGTTTGTGAGGTTAAGTTTAACAAGGGGTCGGAGATGCCGGTCCTTGCAAAAACTCCTGAGGTCTTGGTCCCATAAGTTAACTGGTGGTTGGTCTCATTTTCATGAGACCAAAAGGGGGACTGTTGGAATATAGGGGTTAATTAATCATAGAAAATATGTAGAATATATGCTTATGTACTATTCATTTTGTGTACATGAATCCAGTACTATGTAACAATGTAATATTTACCTCATGGTGAAGGGAAAGAGTAATGTAAGTAAGGGGCAGCCACAGTATGTAGCAAAGTTGGCTGATTACAGTAGGTTTAGAATTGCCTGCTCCCAAAATACAAGAGAGAATATGTATGAAACAATTTAGTAGGAAGGTTAAGGCAAAAAGAGGTGTTGATTAGCACAAGAGACGATGGCCAGACAAGAACAAAGAGTATCCTGACAGAGACTGTCAGAAACAAAGAGAATGGAAACTAACTCAGTAAGAAGGTGAAGACAGAAGGAGGTGTTGAGTAGAACAGAAGAATATGGCCAGATGAGAACAAAGAAATAATTAGAAATATCTGGGGTATGAATTGATTTCTGATCAAAACAACAGGATATTCTGGCCTTGAGGATTAAGATGGGAGCTCTACACCCCAGATAACTGCAGAGCAGGAAATTACTTGTGATAAATCTTATGCAAGATATCTAGCAAAGAAAGCCAACTTTTGTTCTGTATGATAATGAAATCTAGCAAAAGAAGCCAACTTTTGTTCTGTATGATAAGGTTGAGCTATATAAACTGTAGAGACTGGACAGTAGAGGTCAGTCTTGGGGAATAGCTCACTGTGCAGGTGACCTATGAACTAACGACTGAACCAGAGCTCTGTTAAGCTTTATTCTTGTGCTGTGTTATAAACTGATTGTTGAACCGAATACCTTCTCCTATCACTTCATTTAACAAACACGCTGGACTCAGACGACACATAGACTAAGCCAGAGTCCGACAATAGCAATAAACCCAATAGCATTTACTGAGTTGTCTGATTTAGGCAACCACACCTCGACTTAGTTCCCGTTTCCATCTCTCTTTTACCTGCTCCATTTTCATCTAAACTGCAATGCCTCCCTGCCCACCCCACCCATCTCCCCCTCCCCACTGCTGCAGAGGTCACTTCCCCTACCCATCACTTCACCTCTCCTAGCTTCTGTCCAATATCCTATCAATTTCCCCCTTTCTATACCTCCTGTTCTTCCTTTAGTTTAAATAAAGAAAGTTGCCCTGAAAATTTGGCTGACCATTTCTATCCGTGGATGCAGCCTGTCTGTTCACTCAAAGTTCAGTCTCTGCAGGTTTTGTGTTTCTCTGGTAAATCTCTATTAATGAATAAGCAACATATCTGAACATGATATGACAAAAAGCCTGATGGTTCCTTTCCAGTTGGTACCTCAGGCCTCGAATTATTTATCAATGGTATTCTAAAATATATAGGTCTAAAAGAAATTTATGTCTGCTATATTCAAATGCTTCAAAAGTAATTGCAACCATCCAATGTTGCAAGAGCACAGTAATATGTTATGAAACTAGTATCCAAAATTTTAGACTGTTAATGTGAAGCTATGAGTTTGAACGTCAAGTAGCAGCTGGGGAATTTAAATTCAAATAGCTTAATAAATTTGGAATAAAAATTTTGGATCACCAGCAGTGATCATAAAACTGTCATCTTATCTACAGAGGAGGGTTATGCCACCATCCTGACACTGCCAAGTATTTACACCTCATTAAAATGGGGGGAGAAAACTGCACACAAAGAATGTGTAAGCACTGAGAATTGGTGACAACAGAGAACAAGGCACTTGTTAACCATCCACTCAAAATCAGGAAATCAGAGAAACTTGAAGAAAAAGAATTGCATTTCCAATAGTTTTGACTTTTATAGCAGAATTAGCTAACTGGAGATGAGATCAGGGATTAAAATATAAATCGGATTCATCAAAGTAATGGTGGATATTCTGGTTGACTGTTCTCAAATTTAAAAAAAAGAACTGGAAAATTTCCTCGAGCAGGTCAAACAGCATCCATAGGAAGAAATGGAGATTAGTTGATTTTGCATCAATATTAATTTTGGTAGTTGATAATTTGTTTTTTTTCCTTTCTACGTGAATCTTCTTCCAAATGTTGAGCAGATGGTGCAGTACTGGTGAATTCCCAGGATGTACCAGCTTTTCATCGCACTTATATAGTATATGTTCAGGTACCTTCTCCCCTATTTTATCTAGTTCTAATCTGGTCCAATCTGGTTTTTCCCTTGTTTGATAAAAATCTGATAGGTATCTTAATTGTGCTGCTCTATAATAATTCTTAAAGTTTGGTAGCTGTAAGCCCTCTTGTTTGTACCATTCTGTTAATTTATCTAGCATTATCTTCGGTTTCCCCCCTTTCCATAAGAATTTCCTTATTATTTAATAAATGGGACCCAACAGTATCAGATAGATGTTTTTGCTGTCAGGAGGAAACGGGAACAACGGTACATGCAATTTGGGCATGTGAGAAAGTGGAAAAGTTTTTGGAAGATCTAAATCAGATATTAAATAAAATCACAAAAAGCAACATACCAAAAAAAATCAAGCGATCTTTCTTCTAAGTAATATAAGAAGTAAAGAACATGGACTCGCTTTGGATGGAGCACAAAAAAGATTTATTATGATAGCCTTAGCTGTAGCAAAAAAATGTATTATGTCAACCTGGAAATCAGAAGATAACCTGAGGATACAGCAATGGTACATAGAAATGATTAAATGTATTCCATTGGAAAAAATAACATATAATTTAAGAAATAACATCACAGTATTTGAACAAATTTGGGAACCGTACATGGAACACAACAGAGAAGTCCTACCGCGGACCTCCACCACCTAAAATGACAGAAGGAGAAGAAGACGAAATGAACTGACCCAGTGTGTAAAAGTAGATGACACTATTTTCTTGTTTATTTTCATTGTGTGATGACATTGTTTAATGAGTTTAATGTATCATTTATGTTGAGCATTGAGTGGGTGGGGAGGGGTTGGGAAGGAGAGAGGGAATGGAGGGGGATAAAGGGGAGAAAATGACACGGTATATTTTGGTCAATATGGTTCATAGTGTGAAAAATTTTTTAAAAATTAAAAAGTAATTATGGAGTAGGTGTGAGGCATAAGACTTCTTAAAACTCATGAAATTCTTGTAGAGTTGTTTTCAGAGAATTGTTTCTTCATATGAATGATTTCCCCCTTTTGCATAAAGGTTTCAGAACTTGTGTTTTCTTCCACGATGATTTCACAAACTCAGGTATGAGTCTGACAAAGTAACCATAACAATGGTTACAATCCAGAAACAAGAATGATCTTGCTTTCTTTTACCCAGAATTGAGTCAGTCACAAGTGGCTTTTTAAAATGCTACTGTAGCACTACTCTCTCTCTCTCTTGAACAAGAGAAGCAGCAAAGTGGCCATCCTTTCCCAAGCCACCATAATTCTGTGTTCCTCACCTGACAATACAAACACTACCTCTATGACTGGATTCTACTGCATTTTTGGCTCCAGATTAATCTTGGTGCAATATTAAAAGGCAGCTTTATGGAGTGTCAAAATCACATGACATCACTGCTGTCTTTGAAGTTTCTTCAAACCACTTCAAAAGTATGAATCATGAGCAAAGGACTCTAGCCTGTCTGCTGTCCATTGAATCAAAAAGTCCTCTTTGTGTACTTAGATGCTTCTGAGCAAATATCTATTGTTTCAGCAATTCAATTCTAAGTTAAATGAAGAATCACTTCAGATTTTATGGTTGATTACCCATCTTCAACCAACAATGGAAAAGCAAAAATGTCAACTTTCAAAATGGTTTCTGCATGTAGCGGTCTGTGGTGTGTATGCCCCTGTCCACCCACAAAATCCCTTTACTAAGAAATATATATAATAACTAAAGATTAATAGTAACACAATTCCATCACATTTAATTGACTAGTTTTATGTGCACAGTTTAATAACTCCAAATGAAATGGGTCAATTACAATTTTTCTCAATAATTTTTTTTTCCATATCAATTGGGTCAAGAGCCATGGTTCTCAACCTTTTTTTCACCTACCACCTTAAGCAATCCCTTACTAATCTCAGAGCACATGTGGCATAGGAATTACTTAAGGTGGTATGTGAGTGGAAAGAAAGTGTTTGAAAACCACTGATCTCAACTAACTGTTACAAACATGATCTCATGCATTCATTGAGGATGTTAGTAAGATGGAATTCAGGACAAGGATTAGAAATACCATAGCCTTAATGACAATAGAGCTGTGTGTTGAAAATATGGATCACTGCCATCTTCTGAGGATTGCCAACAACTTATTGAAATATGCAGCAAATTAATGCGGTTTAATGATTTCTTACATGCCTTACATGTGTTATTCTTCTTGGTGAAAAATCCCTAACAGGTGTGGAGAAATATAGTGAAAATTCAGAATAGTAATTTCACCCGATATTCCACTTTCTTTTTTTTTTAAAGTGAAAGCAATAAGAAATAAAGAAAGGCTTCAATACATATATAAAATTATAAAACATAGAATTTATTGTTTTCATGTGTCAATGTTTTGATGGACTTTGAATGCTTTAGTATTAATGGTAGTTGTTGTGAAGTACAGTAAGAACAGGCAGACCTGATCACCAATACGTGCCCAGTAAAAGACATTGATGAGCTGTTCTGTTTTGAGAGCAATAGCTTCAGGTACCTTTCTTTAAATAACACTATCCTACAACTTACTCCTTATTTAAAAGACTTCAGCTGTAATTAGTAATTGATTGTTGAGTATCATTTGCTTTCAGTCTCCACCAAATTTGGGCAGTAGCAAAATCCTGGCAAGTGCATTGAGTAGTGGTGTGATAATCTTTCATGGATCATGTGTTATGTCTAATACCTAAAATAGATTTCAGCTTTCAACCAGTTCCAATGTAATCAGTAGTCATTCTTCATATCCTGCCAAAGCAAATGATAGTATTTGAAAGTCAATAACATGCACAACGATCACTAAAATAGCAGTTATTAAATATCAAATTAGTGATAAAAAAATTAATATCAACAATTTATTTTTATTATACATGTGCACAAGTTGATACAGTTGTAAAATTTGTGCATATTTTGTTATCTCTGAGTCTAAGAGTTTGATGCAAGTGAATTAATGTGTTAGATTAGAAACAAGTGACATGTTTGTTCAATGTCACATTAACTATGCAATTCAGATTGAATAAAGTTGGCTCAATCGTGAAAATTTAAGTGGTTCCGCTAAATTATTCTCTGTTTGATATTTAGTGCGCTTTGACATAAGCATTTACATTTTATATTATAGTCCACATCAATAATCACATACTTTCCGGATCAGCTCTTTGTTAATCAAACAGCAAAATATTTGTGACGGCAGATAATCTGATTAAAAATGGAAAATTAAGTAAAAAGAAGAGATGCGATAAGGGAAACTACAATGTGAACTGTTTCAAAGTAGCTCCAGGTACAGCCCAAGTGTTCTTCTATTTGAGTCTGGGGTTGGTGGAACTCCCAAAAGACCTTGATATTTTCCAGATAAATGTTCTGACTATTTCAGTCATGCCACTGTTGTAACCTAGCTTCTGTGAGAGTAAAACTAAGAGTGTGCAAAGTACCTCTGAGAAGTGCATGAAGGCCAAGATGCAAATTTATCTCCACTGCTGACAACCTCCCCCACACACCCATTCGATGGATAACAGGTCAGCACAGAAATATCTTAGCACAATTACTTAAGCACAATTCCCATATGCAGCTAGCACCTCCTACCCATGCTATTGATTGGTTGCATATTTTATCAGGGGTCTCCAAATCAATTCTTACTGACACTGCTCCAGGCTATCCTGCATTGCTAAAAATACACATGTGCAAGGTTAACCTGAGCCTCATAACCATTGTGGCTGCAGCAGTGCTGAGGCTTAAATTTTGTAACTGAATCTAGTTTGAAAAGGCAGGAAATGGTGGAGTATGAGAGAGCAGGTGCCCAGATTTGCCAAGCTGCATCATTTCACATTCACCAACACATCTTGGCGCCTCACAGTTTGGCGGGCAGCAACCTCCTTTGAAGAAGACCGCAGAGCCCACCTCACTGACAAAAGGCAAAGGAGGAAAAACCCAACACCCAACCCCAACCAACCAATTTTCCCTTGCAACCGCTGCAATCGTGTCTGCCTGTCCCGCATCGGACTTGTCAGCCACAAATGAGGCTGCAGCTGACATGGACTTTTACCCCCTCCATAAATCTTCATCTGCGAAGCCAAGCCAAAGAAAGAAGAGAAAAGAGAAGCAGTAGAGAAGCATTGTGTTCACAGAAGCCAGAGGTCATGGTGAAAAATATGAGCAACCAGATAATTCTGGAGGTTCAATGCCAGAAGTGCAGGCACTGCAGTCAATTATTCAATGATCTGACAGGAAATTGCCAAAATATATGTGTTCATATTGTGAGAAACAGGAGGACCTTCACAGATTTCGCTCGAGACAAAAATTAAGAACAAAGAACATTTATTGTACAACAGTGCAAAGTTGGGTGCTTCCCCTTACCATGGGAATACACACACATATTGGAGCTCATCCAACTTTTATAGAGTTCATTTCAGTGTAGAGATACTCCCCCCCCCCCCCTAACATTCTTCTGCCTTCTGGATTGGTTTGGCATTTGGTAATTCTGTCTGCCTACGTGCAGTTTCTGTAAACTTGAAAGACCATGGGGTATCCTGTCTGGGTCCCATCATGTCATTCTCCATATTCATGAATCTGCCTTTGTCCTTATTCACACCTCTCAACCCCCAGGACTTACTACCTATGCAGAACCTGCTAATTATTTTATCACTATCTAGACCTTTCTTCTATTGTACTTGCATAATCCTTCCTCACACACTTATCGGAATTCATCCCTACTCAGCACTTACTTAACTTCCTCTAGTCTAGTCTATTATTCTTTATTTTATATTCATACTAATTTTACTTCCTATAATCTATTATCTCTCACAATATCAACGAGATAGACAAGGCAAATAGTGCCTTTGGAAGACTACACAAAAGAGTCTGGAAAAACAACCACCTGAGGAAAAACACACAAAGATCAGCGTGTACAGAGCCGTTGTCATACCCACGCTCCTGTTCGGCTCCGAATCATGGGTCCTCTACCGGCATCACCTACGGCTCCTAGAATGCTTCCATCAGCTCTGTCTCCGCTCCATCCTCAACATTCATTGGAGTGATATCATAACCAACATTGAAGTACTCAAGCTGGCAGAGTCCACGCTGCTGAAGACCCAACTGCTCTAGGTGGGTCACGTCTCCAGAATGGAGGACCATCGCCTTCCCAAGATCATGTTCTATGGCGAGCTCTCCACTGGCCACCGAGACAGAGGTGCACCAAAGATGAGGTACAAGTACTGCTTAAAGAAATCTCTTGGTGTCTGCCACATTGACCACTGTCAGTGGGCTGATATCACCTCCAACCATGCATCTTGGCACTGTTGGAATCTAGGGGTTAAAACAGTATGAAATAAATGATTAATTAATAAGTGTATATTTACTGCATGGTTCAGGGAAAAAGGAATGTGATTAAGTGGCAATCACAGCATGGAGCAAAGCTGGCTGAGCAAAATTGTCTGCTCCAAAATACAGGGAGAGGAAATGCATAAAACGATTTAGGAGGAATGCTCAAACTGAAGGAGGTGGTGAGTAGCGCAGGAGACACAGGCCAGACCAGAACAAAGAATGGCCTGCAAGAAACAAAGGGAATGGAAAACCAGTCTAGGAGGAAGATTAAGTCATGAGGAGGTGTTAAAGAGAACAGCAGAAATTGGCCAGGCAGGAACAGAATGGTGATTAGAAATATCTGGGGATGAAGTAATTTCTGATCAAATCAACAGGATAGTCTGGCCTGGAGGATTCAGATGGGAACGCTACACCCCAGATATCTGCAAAACAGGAGATGACTTGTGATAACCCTTATGCAAAAAGATCTAGCAAAGGAAGACAACTTTTGTTCTGTATGATAATGAAATCTAGCAAAGGAAGCCAACTTTTGTTCTGTATGATAAGGTTGACCTATATAAACTGAGCCAACTGGACAATAGGGGTCAGTCTTGGGGAATAGCTCACTGTGCAGGTGACCTATGAACTAACGATTGACCCAGAGCTCTGTTAAGTTTTATTCTTGTGCTGTGTAATAAATTGACTGTTGAACCGAATACCTTCTCCTATCACTTCATTCAAAGAACACGCTGGACTCAGACTACACATAGACTAAATTAAGAGTAAGGTAAAGCCAGAGTCCGACAATTTGGTGACCCCGACGTGATGAAGATGGAGAAGTGACGGAAGAAAAAGATATGAAACACCGGTCGATTGTGGTGTGGTGATAACAACAAGTGACCATTCTACAAAGGGAGGTAAGCAGACGCCTGTTTTAATGAAGTTCTGCTATTGGCAAAGATAAATTGTGTGTTATCACTACTCTGCAAAAGCCCTCGTTAAAGCCAAAGAATAAAACAAAAGGGGGTTGGAGTCCCCCTAGTAGAACGGGGTTGGAGTCCCCTGTAGTAGAAGGGGGTTGGAGTCCTCCTAGTAGAACGGGGTTGGAGTCCCCTGTAGTAAAAAGGGGGTTGGAGTCCTCCTAGTAGAAAGGGGGTTGGAGTCCTCCTAGTAGAACGGGGTTGGAGTCCCCTCGTAGCGATCTCGAGAGATAGGTTTAGACACTTGGCCAATTAGAATAAGGTGTATGGTGATGGTTATTTGCTTCTATAGTGTGTAATAAGTATTTGATTAAGGATCGTGTACCATAGTAGTGTATAAGTATCTGTATAAGGTGCATTGTGATAGTTATTTGTTTCTGTAGTGTGTGATAAGTATTTGATTAAGGATCGTGTACCATAGTAGTGTATAATAAGTATCTGTATAAGGTGCATTGTTTTATAGTTATTTGTTTCTATAGTGTATAAGTATCTGTTTAGGAATCGTCTAGTGTATCATAATAGTTTATAATAAGTATTTGTTTAAGGATCGTGTGTAGTGTGCTGCTGGTGTTCATAATAACGTGGGAAGGGACGAAGTAAATTTCAGGGTGTCAAAATCCTACCAGGGGAGAGACCCAGTGAATCACGGTCTAAAGGGTTAAAGATCGGAACGGAGATGGAAGGAGTAAATAGGGATGTAGTGCAAGAGCTCGGGGGAGACAGAGGGGTTCCCCCATCTGTAAACCGACAGTGGCAGAAAACAAGGAATCAATTACTGGGAGGATTACCGAAGGGAGAGGAGGTACAGGCTATGGCACGGTACGAACAGATATGGAGAGAGCTGCAGAATCAGGGGAAGGTACCACGAGGGTTTGAAAAAATCCGGCTGGTACTGTACTTAGGAGAAGCAGAGAGGGAAGCAGCCAAGGAGGTACAGGAACATGAGGCAAAAGGACAAGGATCTATATGGAATAGAAGAAGGTTTAAACAACAGAGAGAAGTGAAGGAACAGAGAAGGGCAGATTTACACATTATGACATTGGCTTGCATGGCTGTGGAAGCGAACCTTCAACATGATATTAAAAAGGGATCCCATAACACTAAGGAGAATACGGGGGAGGTGAAGCCGTCAGCCCCGTTATATCCAGAGTTACCGGAGACATTGCCACCACCTTATCCTATTCCCCAAATGCCAGTGATGCAGATAAGTGAGGGAATAGTGAATGTCACTGAGTTAACAGGTCCAGAACTACATGAGGCGAAGGAGAGACTGAAGAGAGTTGCGCAGGAGAGAGTGGAGGAAACAAAAGAGTGGGTGCACGAAGTACAGAACGATAGATGTGCAGTAAGGAAAAATAGTAGGGGCTTGGGAAATACAGATGAGAGAGAGCTGGGACAAGAGGAGAATAGGAAGGGAAATGACCCAGCAAGTGTCAGGTGGGAGCGGGAGAGAGAGCAGAACGAGGATACTGATCTAGCTAGTGTGAGTGTTGAGAATGAAGAGGAGGAACAGCCAGTCACGATCAGGGGAAGCATGATCACACACAGAAGACAGGGTCAGGATAACCCTCGCTCCCCTTTGGGATATGCGTTGCGGGACAGGGAGGAAGTACGGCTTCCAGAAAGGTATAGACAGATGCCGCTAATTTATGAGGGTCCGCAAATTGGGGAAAGGTATCAACTCTTCTCATTCACCGACATGAATTGTATTTTGGACAAAATGCCACCTCCGACTGAGGGAGGTGGAGCGTGGATGGGAAAGTTCTGCCAATATACGATGGGACATAAGATAGCCATAGGGGATTGGAGAGCATTATTGGGTAAACAGCTTGGGCTGTGGGAGATACAGCAGGTAGAAATGATCGCAGGAATCACTAGGTGCCTCGATGCCGAGCCATTTGCCAACCATGCTATGGCAGTAGGAGGGGCAATGAGAGATAAGTTCCCCGTTCCCCCCGGTGTCATGCAGTCCCTGACCTTTTCCATAAAGGAGGATGAGGAGATCTCGACTTTTTTGAGTCAGTGTAAGGAGAGTTGGACGGATAAAGCAGGAGTACACCCAGCCACAGATCCCTTGCAGACTACACTCTTTAGGGCTGCAGTAATGAATGGACTGCCAGCTGTAGTTAGGGAGGCATTAGAGAATAACCCTGATATTCCTGGCTGCTCGAGTGAGCAATGGGAAAAACATTTGACCCATCACATGAAGCGTTACAGGGCTAAGCAAAAGGAGGACAAACAAACTACGGAGTCGGCACAAGTGCAACTCCTTAAGCTTCAATTGGACAAGGCTAGGAAAAAGGCAAACAAGGCAAAAAAGATTTCCTCAAAGGGTGCGAACCAGATGATTCAGCAGCCACCGCAGCCACCACAAGGGAATAATATGAGTTGGCACCCGGCCCCATATTGGGCACTGGGTCCCACCTATGTGGGCAGAATGGGAGGTCCAATGGGGGGATTCCGAGTAAGAGGGAGAGGTCGGGGTGCTCCACGAATGCAACCAGCCGTATGTTTTGTATGCGGTCAGCCAGGACACTGGAAGAGAGACTGCCCCCTAGCTTGGGATCCTCGGGACACTGGGGGAAGGGGATGTGGACCACCACAAAATGAGCATTGGGTCCAGCCCCAGAGATCGTCAGTGCCACCCCCAGTACATCAGGCACCCTATGCGGCTCTAGCTCCGAAGAGATAATTCCCTTTGCTGACAGAGGAGGAGCAATATTGCCCACAGAGACGGAGCCCGAGCACCCACGAGCAGGCTAGGTTGGCAGACCCTTTCCTGCAGATTAAAGTAATGGACATGGAAGTATCCTTTTTAGTGGATACAGGAGCCAGATTTTCAACACTCACTGGCACTGAATTTCAAGATAAAACATCATCCTCTAGCGTCCAGCTGATAGGGTTCTCGGGTACACCAGAAAATCTGCCGTTTTCTACACCACTAGTCACTTCTGTGGCGGGACAGACTTTTACACATCAATACATTTTGTCAGCCAGGTACCCTACCAATCTCTTGGGCAGAGACCTGTTGGTCAAGTGCGGAGCATCGATCCTTTGTGGACCCAGCGGAATAGAGGTCACCTTTCCAAATGGATATTCTATGAACTGTTCATTAACTACACTGCATTCCAGTTCTCAGATGTTGTTGGCGGCAGCTGGAGGATCCGCGTCTGAGGGACAATGGGCTGACATTTACTGGGGGTTGTTGCAACCAGAGGACCCACAGAAGGGAGGGCTGCTAAAGCTTTATAATCAATGGAAGCCGTGGATCCAGACATTACACCCATATACCCCTCCCTTGGACCCTCCCCATATGACCCTGTTTTACGATAGGGATGGGGATGAAATGTATCAGCATGCCTTTTATGAAGACACCAAGACACAAGAGAAACTTGTCCGTGAACTACTCTTTGCAGACGATGCCGCTTTAGTTGCCCATTCAGAGCCAGCTCTTCAGCGCTTGACGTCCTGCTTTGCGGAAACTGCCAAAATGTTTGGCCTGGAAGTCAGCCTGAAGAAAACTGAGGTCCTCCATCAGCCAGCTCCCCACCATGATTACCAGCCCCCCCACATCTCCATTGGGCACACAAAACTCAAAACGGTCAACCAGTTTACCTATCTCGGCTGCACCATTTCATCAGATGCAAGGATCGACAATGAGATAGACAACAGACTCGCCAAGGCAAATAGCGCCTTTGGAAGACTACACAAAAGAGTCTGGAAAAACAACCAACTGAAAAACCTCACAAAGATAAGCGTATACAGAGCCGTTGTCATACCCACACTCCTGTTCAGCTCCGAATCATGGGTCCTCTACCGGCACATCTACGGCTCCTAGAACGCTTCCACCAGCGTTGTCTCCGCTCCATCCTCAACATCCATTGGAGCGCTTACATCCCTAACGTCGAAGTACTCGAGATGGCAGAGGTCGACAGCATCGAGTCCACGCTGCTGAAGATCCAGCTGCGCTGGATGGGTCACGTCTCCAGAATGGAGGACCATCGCCTTCCCAAGATCGTGTTATATGGCGAGCTCTCCACTGGCCACCGTGACAGAGGTGCACCAAAGAAAAGGTACAAGGACTGCCTAAAGAAATCTCTTGGTGCCTGCCACATTGACCACCGCCAGTGGGCTGATATCGCCTCAAACCGTGCATCTTGGCGCCTCACAGTTTGGCGGGCAGCAACCTCCTTTGAAGAAGACCGCAGAGCCTACCTCACTGACAAAAGGCAAAGGAGGAAAAACCCAACACCCATCCCCAACCAACCAATTTTCCCCTGCAACCGCTGCAATCGTGTCTGCCTGTCCCGCATCGGACTTGTCAGCCACAAACGAGTCTGCAGCTGACGTGGACTTTTTACCCCCTCCATAAATCTTCGTCCGCGAAGCCAAGCCAAAGAGAGGGCAGGCAATGGGAGATTAATTCGGACTACATAGTGGTAGGAAAATAGGGAATGGCCGCTATGGTAGCACTGACATCTGAACAGCTGGAATGGTATGAGATGGCAGGTGAGGCCATTCCTCATATCACCCTTGCAATTGGCACTACTCATCAGGCAAAAGATTTGGGACCGATGTGTCGGAACTTGATGTCCCTAAGTGACTGGTCTGACACCCAAATACCGACAGTGCAGTTCTCCTCATCTGGTCAGGCATACAAAATTTTGTCTCCAACATATGATCAAGTCCTCCTTGAGCATAGACAGATTGAACGCTTTCATGGTAGAGAGAAGATGGATCACCCCGACTCGGCCCCTATGCTACATTCTCTCCCTGAGAACCTGTGGTCAGTGGGACCAGCAGATGTGGGTTTTTGTCAGCAGGTTGATCCCATAACCTTCGAACTGTCAGATTACACCCCTATTTGGCAGATGCAGTATCCCCACAAACCTGAAGCTGAGGAAGGTTTGGCAGAGACCATTGATGGCCTTATGTATTCAGGGGTGTTGGAACATTTGCGTTCTAGTTGGAATACACACATTTTACCTGTTCCTAAACAAGACTCGGGCAAATATCGGATGGCCCATGACTTAAGGCGCATCAATGGTATTGTGAGAACACCCACAGTTCCAGTACCAAACCCATATACTGCCATGACTGCTTTAACCCCCAACCACAAGTGGTTCTCTTGCATAGATTTAGCGAATGCTTTCTTTTGCTTGCCGCTGGCAGAACCATTAAGAGATGTGTTTTCGTTCACGTATAGAGGTAGAAAGTTGCGGTATACTAGGCTTCCACAGGGCTTTATCTTATCTCCAGGGATTTTCAATCAGGTGTTGAGAGAACAGCTAGGGGGGCTAGCACTGCCAGGTGGGGTAGTTCTGATCCAGTATGTAGATGACATCCTATTAGCAGCACCTGATCATACTTCCTGTTTGGAGGCCACCTGTCTCCTGCTAGTGCAGCTGTTCAAGGCAGGCTTTAAAGTCTCTCGTTCAAAGCTGCAATGCTGCAGGCAGGTGGTCACCTTTTTAGGGAGAATGGTCTCAGCGAAAGGCACAGGGATTTCCCCTGCACATCGAACAGCGATACTACATCATCCAAAACCAAAGACAGTAAAAGAGATGCTTTCGTTTTTGGGTTTGTCAGGTTATAGTAGGCAGTTTATCCCATCGTATGGTGAGTTGACACATCCACTGCGAACTTTGGTGAATGAGCAGGGGATGAGGAATCTGGGAGCTACACTTGATTGGACTGCACAGGCTGAGATGAGTTTTATTCTATTGAAGCAACAGCTACAGATTTGGCGATTCCAAATTATAACCTCCTTTCTTTTTGGATGTTTCTGAAAAAGCACACACAATTGATGGTGTTTTTTTTCAGAAAAAAGTGGGTGGAAGATGTGTGCTCATGTATGTGAGTATCACACTAGACCCAACGGAAAACAGACACCCACCATGTACGAGACATGCAGCGGGAGTAGCAAAGATTTTACAAAAGGTGGCACACATAGTAATGGGACATGGCCTGACGGTATTAACAGCACATAGCATTGTAGCATTTGTGAGCTCGACAGCATTTACAATGACTTCACTAAGGCAGACGAGACTAGAAAAGATCCTGAATGCTCCAAATGTTACATTTACCTATGAAGGCATTAACATGGCAGACAATATGGGAGAGGGAGAACCACACTGTTGTGAGAAGAGGGTAGTAAAGGATATTAAAATAAGACCTGACTTACAGGCGACACCCTTAAGAGAACCAGATGAAACCTTGTTTACAGATGGGTGTTGTTACAGACACCCCACAAATGGATTGAAAGCTGCCTATGCGGTGGTATGAAAAACTACAGGAGGATTTGAAGAAATCATTACAGGGACAGTGAGAGGAAAGGAGTCAGCACAACTCGCAGAACTACAGGGAATGATAGCAGCATTAGAATGGGCAGAAGGGAAGGAGGTCAATATATATACAGACTCGGCATATGTGGTAGGGACAATTCAGGTTGAACTTAGTCAATGGATTAGAAGTGGGTTTTTAACAGCAGCAATGACCCCAATTAAACACGAGAAGGATGTTAGGAAACTGGCTGAGCCCCTCCTGAAACCAAGGGCATTAGCAGTTCTTAAATGTGAAGGACATGATAGAACAGATACGATGGTGGCTCGGGGAAATCAGGAAGTGGACATGGCCGCTAAAAGGGCAGCAGGATACGGCCCTCAGTTTATTATGATACAGGCATACAGAACAGCACATGACTTATTACCACCGTGTAGGGTAGAAGTAATTATACAGGAACAAGCAAAGGCATCACCTCAGGAAAGGATGGTATGGGAGGAAAGGTGGGCAACCAAGGATCAAGGACTATGGAGATCGATAGACGGGAGGCCAGTTTTATCATCTGGACTCATGAAACCCCTCCTCGAGGAGACGCATGGGCTAACACACTGTGGAAAGAAGCAGATGATAAGGTACTTGATACATTGGTGGCGCCCCTTCCTGCCGGCGATGGTGGAGAACCATATTAGAGAGTGTGAGGTATGTATAGCTTTCAATGTAAAGGCGACTGTAAAGCCACATGAAGGTCAGTTCCCGCTACCTAAGTTACCAGGGCAGGAAATCGTACTTGATTATACGGACATGATTGAGAGGGTAAGTGGCTATCGATACCTCTTAGTAGCAGTAGATGTGTTCACAGGGTGGCCAGAGGCAATCCCTGCCAAAAGAGAAGATGCAAGGACGGTATGTAAATTCCTGATCAACCAGTATATTCCGAGACACGGATTTCCTAGAAAAATTAGGTCTGATAATGGAAGTCATTTTAAGAATAATGATCTACAGGAGGTAGAAGCAATGTTGGGATTGAAACATGCTTTTGGAACGGTGTACCATCCGCAATCCCAAGGGAAAGTGGAGAGGATGAACCAAACAATAAAAAGTAAGATCGGGAAAGTACAGGCACGGACCAAACTAAATTGGGTGGATGCGTTGCCCCTGGCATTAATGTCAATAAGGAGTTCGGTAAGTTCTGTGACAGGATTTACTCCATATGAACTACAAACAGGGCACCAGTTTCCAGGACCGGGAGCCGAAATTCAGACTACGAAGAATGAGGTAAGCTCAATGGGATGCAAGCTTTATTATGAAAAACTAACGGCTCTGGTGTCAGATTTTTCACAACAGGTCACAAGTCCCAACAGAGAAGGGGAAACACCGATACCTTCAGTCGCGGAGTGGGTTCTGCTAAAGGTCATCAAAAGAAAGTGGTCGGAGCCCAGGTGGACAGGACCCTACAGAGTGGTGGAGAGGACGTCCCACGCGGTTCGACTACAAGGAAAAGGCGAGAGTCAGTGTGCAGCAACGGACCCACAGACACGTACACTGGAACAGATTCGAACGGAGGTGACTAAGAACCTGTGAAGCAACCACGGACTAAGAACACTTAACGTCCCTTTTTAAAGAGACTATTGGACTACGGTGACTGTGTATCAGTGGTTGACGGCATAATCGATTTATTGGCATCAAAACAATGAAGGGAGCTGTGATGGACACTATGTGGGGACTATGGGTGATGTTGTTCCTACCCCTTGAAGCATCTGGAGAAGGAAACAACTGTACAAAGTGTTTGTGGTCAGCCTAGGAGGCCCATAACGATCCGAAACAGTACTTTGCGGATTGGACTGACGTTCCTGAACACTGTGTTGGGGCCCCCATTGGACTGAAGTGTGTTCATAATGTCCAAGTTTGTGAGGTTAAGTTTAACAAGGGGTTGGAGATGCCGGTCCTTGTAAAAACTCCTGAGGTCTTGGTCCCATAAGTTAACTGGTGGTTGGTCTCATTTTCATGAGACCAAAAGGGGGACTGTTGGAATCTAGGGGTTAAAACAGTATGAAATAAATGATTAATTAATAAGTGTATATTTACTGCATGGTTCAGGGAAAAAGGAATGTGATTAAGTGGCAATCACAGCATGGAGCAAAGCTGGCTGAGCAAAATTGTCTGCTCCAAAATACAGGGAGAGGAAATGCATAAAACGATTTAGGAGGAATGCTCAAACTGAAGGAGGTGGTGAGTAGCGCAGGAGACACAGGCCAGACCAGAACAAAGAATGGCCTGCAAGAAACAAAGGGAATGGAAAACCAGTCTAGGAGGAAGATTAAGGCATGAGGAGGTGTTAAAGAGAACAGCAGAAATTGGCCAGGCAGGAACAGAATGGTGATTAGAAATATCTGGGGATGAAGTAATTTCTGATCAAATCAACAGGATAGTCTGGCCTGGAGGATTCAGATGGGAACGCTACACCCCAGATATCTGCAAAACAGGAGATGACTTGTGATAACCCTTATGCAAAAAGATCTAGCAAAGGAAGACAACTTTTGTTCTGTATGATAATGAAATCTAGCAAAGGAAGCCAACTTTTGTTCTGTATGATAAGGTTGACCTATATAAACTGAGCCAACTGGACAATAGGGGTCAGTCTTGGGGAATAGCTCACTGTGCAGGTGACCTATGAACTAACGATTGACCCAGAGCTCTGTTAAGTTTTATTCTTGTGCTGTGTAATAAATTGACTGTTGAACCGAATACCTTCTCCTATCACTTCATTCAAAGAACACGCTGGACTCAGACTACACATAGACTAAATTAAGAGTAAGGTAAAGCCAGAGTCCGACAGCACCTCACAGTTCAGCGGGCAGCAACCTCCTTTGAAGAAGATCGCAGAGCCCACCTCACTGACAAAAGACAAAGGAGGAAAAACCCAACACCCAACCCCAACCAACCAATTTTCCCTTGCAACCGCTGCAACCGTGCCTGCCTGTCCCGCATCGGACTTGTCAGTCACCAACGAGCCTGCAGCAGACGTGGATATACCCCTCCATAAATCTTCGTCTGCAAAGCCAAACCAAAGATATCCTCAAATACCATATCCTCCCAACTTCACCAATTGATATTTTCCAGATTAATGTTCTGGCATTGTTTTATTGCATGTTAAGTGCCACATCATTTACACTTGAATGTCTCTCCATCTTTTTGTTGTTTCTTATGTCTCATTCTCTATTTATCTGTGAATACAGACACTGTGGCTATGGCTCTGCATTTGTTTTCACTGGTCATTGCACTCTCACTGAACTTTTTTGCATGTTGCAGAACTAATTCACTGATGTAGCATATCATCACAGCTCCACTAAGATAAGATCCATCTCTCATAGTAACCTCTCTGTCACTTCTTGTCAATAATCCTGAACACAATTTGATCACAGATCAAAATTGCATGTTCTTGCTTTTAATTTCAAGTCCTTTAAAAAAGTATCAAGTATGTGAGCAGAACACGTGTCTCTCGAACATTTGACTTTTCTTTAGTGAGCAGTGCTCTTCAAACATCTTGATAACCTTGTTGAACTTGTCCTGGTCATCTACCTCAGCAAAAGCAAACTTGTAGAATCCCTCTCAAGCTTGATTTCCACCATGATAAGTTGCAGTGAAATCTTCCTTGCATTCAGTTTCCTATCAAGCTCAATGGCTTGTATGAATCTTTGTTTGAATAACCACCACTTTGTGGTCGACATTCTCAGTCCATTTCACAGCATCAGGAGGCTTCACGCTTTCCACGTCTCCTGTTGATACTGACTCCTGGTACCTTGTGATGTTTATTTTGTTGTAATAAAGAAACTTGGTTTCTTTTGTATTAATTAAATTTTATTAGCATCTCACGACATTGTGGGGCATCTATTTTGCATCTAACCCAAACTGGAACATTCCACCTCTGACACTCTCTATTGGTCAAGAGGATCACCAATTCACAATCACCACATATGAGGTCAAGATCACCAACAGAGGTAAAACCATTAGGATAACACTGTCTTCATACCCAATTTTTATCATGTCTTACAATATTTAATGGATGTTTGAAAATACATAGTCTTGGTGAGCTGAATAGTCTATTTCTGTGCAAACTCTAAGATAATTTGAGGAGACTCCTTTCAGATATTGACAAGTTACATCTTGGCATGGTGACAGAAGACCAAGAAGAGAGCAATGATTAAGACAACCCATCACTCGGTTACACATTCAGAAATAATAGAAAAATTATTGACATTGCAGATACCTTAGAAGTGAGAGATAAATGGCAATGACACTGACCATTGCCTTGCAAATCTCCAAGACAACAATTGTACAGCCAGAGGACTGGAAGCTTGTAAACAATGCACCATTGTTTAAAAAGAGGGAAAAACAATCAAATGTCTAATGAAAGCCAATCTAACCATGGTGATGGAAAATTATTGGAAGTGTTTCCAAGAGACAATATTAATTATAATATTCAATAGTGCATGTTGAATTGGTGGGGGTTGTATGGGAGGGAGTGTGTACAGATAGAGGTCTACAGCATAATGAGGGGAATAGATAGGATAGTTAGTACATATACTAAGACAAACATTTGTCCAACTGACGCTACATAAGAACCATATGTACCTTTCTGAGTTACCTACAAAGTTGACTTAAAGGCAGACTTAGAAATGGATCTTGTTTGCAACCTGGGGACTGTATGTATGCTTTTTTTTATTTTTGCTTTAGAAGTGGACAAAAGAAGCAATGACTAACTCAACACAGACTACCCACCCCCGTCCTGCTTTGCAACATAGCATTTACACTGCTGACATTGGTACATTTCCAATTGATTACAAGCTTAAAGTGTTGAAAGGGAGGGTTGGCCATGTTATGCGGCTCAATAGCAGGAAAAGAAGTTGGAGTTCTATATAAGAGATGGCCTTTGCCTGACACATGGGCTATCTATGCGAATTGTCACTGAAGCCCAAGGCTGAACATGCCTCATATTTGGGCATATACAACTTCAAACTATATTATTATCTGGGGGTTCTGTATGAAATTGAATGTCATGAGGCTGTCAGTAAACATAATTCAGTATAAATCTTGTAATGAGTGGAAGATTATGTCTAGGTTTAAGACAATGGACTGAGGAGCCTCTGTGGTAATATTCAGGTGCGACCCATCAACCATTCTCCTTTGAATAATATTTAACTTCAGTTTAGTGAAGAATTTTCATCTTGATTCACATGGACTTCAATTTAGCAAGATTTTAGATTGCACAAATAGTATTTAGATGTCAACGCCAAACATTTTCAGTTCACTTGTGAAATTTGAGTCTTTTCTTCCCACAAGATGCAATAGGTCTGGAGGGAAGTGCTCATGCTACATAACATTATCATTGCAAATATTCCTGCTGAGTAAGTACAGTACTTCTTTATAATATTATTCCATCACACCGTTGGTGATTGAGAACACACTGAGTGCAATGGACCAGATTAAAATGCTCTTGTAAGGAAGAAGCAAGCTTGCACTTTATGGTCCAGAGACCCAGCTGGATTTTAAACACAATTTTTAATCAATATTATTGAAGTGTCGTTGTGGCCAATCGTTTCACTGCATGCATTAAGTTCAGATATGTTGCGATGTCAGGTGGAGTGGAAAATGGATGTCAAAAGTGGGAGAGATTCAATGACAGGAGCTGCAAGAGGGAAAACAACTCTAACAAGAGGGAGATAACTAAACATAAGTTACTAAAAGTTCACAGTCAGCATGTCAAGAGAGGGTGAGAGAGTGAGGGATGCACAAGATCTTGATGTTACAGGATGAAGTGATGTACAATTATATTGCTGTTTTTATTGGATCACAGGTTAGAACTCAAAACCATAAAGAGCGCCAGCACATGTTACAAGCAACAGTTTGGGTAAACCTTGAATTTGCAATTTACACTCAAATCAAAAGGTAATAAATTCATAGAATGTGGAAATCCTGGGAAGATTCACCTTCAATTTCTCTTGCTAAATCATTGCAGATGGTTAGCAACAATCATTTTAGTTACAGGTTAAGTGAGCCTGGTTTACTGAAAAGATATTTGTGTCCAAACTGCCTTTTATAACAATTCAATATTTGCAGGGTCAACAATTTTGACACCATCTTTTAATTCCAGATCATTTAATTCATTCAATTTAAAATGATGGTTTGAACACATGTCTTTGAATTGCATGGCCTGGTCTCTGGATGATTAATTGAGCAACATAATTATGACATGACAGTAACAGGTACAGGTACACAATCCTTTATCCGGACATCTAAAATCTTGAAAGCTCCAGAATCCAGCAAGTGGGAAGAGAGACAGCAGCGCGGGTCGGGCGGGTAAGTGGGAGAGACCAGCAGCGCGAGTTGGGCAGGTGAGGAGGGAGGGGAGACTGGCAGCGCGAGTTGAGCGGGTGAGGAGTGGGGGGGGGGAGACTGGCAGCACAAGTTGGGTGGGCAAAGGGGGGAGACCGGCAGCACGAGTCAGGCGGGCAAGGGGGGGAGATGGCAGTGCGAGTTGGGTGGGTGGGGGGGGAGATCGTCAGCAAGAGTTAGTCAGGCGGGGGGGAGACTGGCAGTGCAAGTTGGGCAGGAATGGGGGGGAGACTGGTAGCACGAGTGGGGCGGGCAAGGGGGGGTAGATGGCAGCGCGAATTGGGCAGGCAGGGGGGGAGACTGGCAGCGCAAATCGGGCAGGAATGGGCAAGGAAGAGAAACTGGCAGCACGAGTCGGGCGGGCGGGGGGGGGTGGTGGGAGTGGATACCGCAGCACAATTTGGGTGGGCTTAAATCTGGCTTTCCGAAATCCGGAAAAATCCGAAATTCAGAACACACTGTCCCCCAAGGGTTCCGGATAAAGAATTTTTGCACCTGTACACAGCAAGATTTTCTTTGCTGGATTGCTGTGAATATAGATACATCTCTCAAAGCTATAGCAATGTTACCTCTGGCTCATTCTGCATCTCATACAGCCAGTGGGAAAAGAGATTAAGATGACGAAATAAACAATGAACTTTGAATAGCTAATTGGCCAATATTGTTGATGCTCTCTGTACTTGTCTGGAAAAAGCTGCAGGCATTATAGCTGAAGGCTAGAGTCTCTGTCAGCACTGGTAAAGGTTCTTAATATCCAAGATTGTCCAGTTATCTCTGAAAGACTGACCCTAATCTCTCACATCCAAACACTCCTGCACTTTTGCTGATAGAAATTCTGTACAGCTGAGACAAAAGCCTAGAATTTTATATGGACACGAAATCCAACTCCCTGTTGGATCTGTTGTTGCAATAGATGATAGAAATACACATAGGACGTTATAACTTTCTTAATTTATCACTCACAACAATTCCTTGTCCTGGTAATCTTCAAGTCAAGTTCAAATTTATTGTCAGACTCCATTCTTGATATCGCATACAACTCAGATTCTTCTTCTTATGATTCAGCAAGGTTTTCTACTTCTTGGTAGGGTGGGCTACACTCAGGACAAAGATATGTTTACAAAAGAGAGAAACATAAATAAAGAATGCAAACAAGCTGTGCAGATGCAGAAAAATAAATATTCTGTAATAAGTTATGTGCAAAGTAAGGGTTGTTAAATGAGTCTCTGATTGTGTGTTGTTTGAGTGTCTGATGGGTGGAGGGGTAGCATCTGTTCCTGAACCTGGTGGTATGAATGTTGTTGCACCTCTTTCCTGATGAAAGCAGTGGGAATAGACTATGTCCTAAATGCCAGGGTTCTGATTGTGGTTTTGTCAGCAAATATATGGATAATGTTATTCTCATGAAGTCATAGGTGTAAAGCAGGTGAAGCAGGGGATCTAAGTACGCAACCCTGCTGTACTCTGGTACTGATGAATATTGTGGAGGAAATGTTCTTGCTAATCTGCACTTACTGTGCTCTTGATGTGCAAAAATCCAGGATGTAATTACACAGTAGCCTATTGAGGCCCAGGTCTTGGAGTTTGCTGATCAGTTTTAGGGAATGATGGTGTTGAATGCTGAACTGTAGTTGATAAATGGCATCCTGATGAATGCACCTTTGTCGTCTAGGTGTTCCAGGGTTTTGTGTAGAGCCAGTGAAATGGCATCTGATGTACGCCTGTTGCTGAGGTTGGCAAATATGTCGCCGCTCAGACAAAAGCTAATATGTTTCAATACCAGCCTCTCAAAACTCTTCATCATTGTGGATGTAGTCCATTTAGTGGTGACATTTAGGCAAGTTACCATATTCTTCTTGGGCTCCTATACATGGTTTCAAACCATGCCCTGTCAGAGTGAGATGTTGAAGATATCTATGAAATTATTAGCCAGTTGGTCAGCAAAGGTTTTCAGATACTCGTCTGGGTAGTCAGTCTGGACCAAATGCCTTCCTTGAATTTACTCTCCTGTATAAGCTTATACAACCTCTATGGATACTAACAGTAGAAAATCACCAGAAGACAATCTTCTCAGGTAACTCAAGTGCTGGAAATGACTGAAAGTAATCTAGTTGCTTCAGAATTTTAACAGATGATCATTTGATTCAGCCTAAATAGACCTGTACTGAATGTAGGGGCAGATTCTCCAATGCATGTAGACTACATGACAGTGAATGTGGTGGGATATAGGAACCAACAGGACTAAAATAAATTAGCATCTCATCTTTAGCTACGTTGATTGAGACATTTTTTTTTTAATTGAGCCATACAGCACAATAACAGGCCATTATGGCCCTCGAGCCCATGCTTCCCAGTTACACCCAATTACAACCCCGAGTCTGTTTTGGAGGGTGGAAGGAAACCGGAGCCCCCGGGGGAAAAAAACCACATTGACACGGAGAGAACATACAAACTCCTTCCAGGCAGCATGGGAATTCAAACCCCAGTCCCGATCGCCGATGCTGTAACAGCGTTGTGCTAACCACCATGTGAATTGTGACCCAAAGAACATTGCCTTTTCCTCAAATTAGATGGATTTTTAACACCCCCCCCCCCTCAAAAGGCAAGCAAAGTTTCAGTTTCAAGGTTTTACCTGTTGCTGATGTAGGACAATGGAACCAGAAATTCATGCCCTAATTTACAAATACAACATCAAGTGGCTCTGAAAATTGACCCTTAATTTGGTTTCAATTCTTTTTTTAAAATTGTTGCAATTACAGAATTGGAATCTACCAATCTTCAACAAGACCCACATGGCAAGTTCCTTTCAGAAAATATTTGCAGCTTATTAAACACTTTCCGTGTCAGAATAAATATTAAATTTTTGCAAGCAATTAAATTAACAATTCATTTTATATCATAATGTTCTGATTTTAATTATTATTGTCAACACAGTTGAAATCTTGTTTTGAACTTTGACGATTGTACATTGGTTCATATCGCTCCCATCAAAATAGGGCTCAAAATCAGGGTACTGGTGAGACAACAATTTAACCACTTTTCTATGGATGCCCTGCTATCCACTGGGAAATGTATCTCCTTATTTCTTGGTAAAAAAAAATGTCATCACTTGAGCACTTTTGTTCTCCAGTAAAACCTCCAGAAATGATGTCAATAATCAAACAAAATTCATCTTGAGATAGAAAATCACCAACCTGAACACAGAACTATATTTTACTGACCCCATATCTGATGGACCATCAATTACTTGAAAGACTGTTGTTGAGAAACCAATATCATTCACTTAAGAACAATGGCACATCCATTCTGTTCGACTGTCCTGCACTGAGGAGGGGGCTGTGGAACAGCCACTTTATACAAGAGCCTGTAGGGAGGGGCCACAGGTATAATCAGCCAATAGGTGTGTCTGACGAGACATTTATACATAAAAGTGGTTTATCACGCTCACCCCTTGTTTTTAAAATGAGTCCCATGGGATGAAACGGAACTTACAAGGTTACAATTCAAAGTAACAAGTTCAGTCTTTCAGGTGGGCTGGTCATTTGCTGGGAACATTATAGTACCAGTTGCGGCTATGGTGCAGTGGCTGGGTTCTGGATGGTATCAGGTGTCTGTCCATACTCATCAGTGTTGTGCTGTTGGCTAGGCGGTGATGTCTCCATTGTATCTTCCCTCGGGCCAGAGGGTACCAGGGTTCAGGTGCATCGTGGAGAGGGGGGTGTGGGATGATCAGCAGTGGTCTCCAGGGTCCCTGAGGGAGCCAAGTCCCTAACAGAGATGGTGTCTTTGTGTTCATCAGGTTATGCCACATAGGGATATTGGAGGTTGGCATGGAAAAGGTGGACCCTTCCAACCAGGGGGTCAGATATGGCCCCTCACATGCTTCCTGAGTAGGACAAGCCCTGGGGATATCAGGCATGCCAGTAGTGTGGTCCTTGTTGCAGATTTCCTGAGAAAGGATAACATACGTTCATTTGGTGTGGCATTTGTGGCTGTATACAGCAGGGACTCAAGAGTGTGGCATGCCTCCAGGAGGACCTCTTGCCAGCTGGAGACTGGGAGACCCTGAGACCACACGGTTAGGAGGACTGTTTTCCAAACTATAGCTTTCTCCCTCTCCACTTGCCCATTACCCCAGGGTTGCAACTAGTGGTCCTCCTTGTGGCAATGCCCTTGGCCAACAGGTGCTGGCACAGCTTATTACACATAAATGAAGCCCCCTGGTCACTGTGGATATAACTGGAGAAGCCAAACAGAGTGAAGAGGCTGCGCAGGGCCTTAATGACTGTGACAGCAGTCATATCTGAGCAGGGGATGGCAAATAGAAAACGGAATATCGATGATGTTAAGAAAATACACATTGCAGTCAGTGGAGGGCCGGGACCCTTTAAAATTGACACTGGGTTGCTCAAAGGGCCAGGTGGCTTTAATTAATTGTGCCCTGTCTAGCCAGTAGAAGTGTGGCTTGCACTCAGCTCAGACCTGGCAGTTCTTTGTCATGGACCTGATCTCGTTGATGGAGTACGGCTGGTTGGTGTGTTTTGACAAAATGAAAAAGCCTGGTAACTCCAGGGTGACAGAGATCATTGTGGAGTTTTTGCAGCCAGTCAATCTGGCACAGGTCCCATGGGACAGGGCATCTGGTGGTTCATTAAGTTTTCCCGGCTGGTTCAAGATATCATAATTGTAGGTGGACAGTTTAATCCTCACTTCAGTATTTTGTCATTTTTGATTTTACCCCGCTGTTGATTGTTAAACGTGAACTCAACTGCGCATTGATCAGTCAGCCGGGTAAATCTCTCACCAACCAGGTAACGGTGCCAGTACGACACTGCATCGACAATGGCTTGGGCCTCCTTATCAACTGAGGAGTGTTGAATCTCGGGCCCCTGAAGGGTACATTAAAAAAAATGCGACTGGCCTGCCTGCCTGTTTAAGGGTGGCTGCCAGAATGAAGTCTGACACATTGCTTTCCACCTGAAGCAGGGTGGATTTGTCCACAGTGTGCATTGTGGGCTTGGCAATATCTGCCTTAATGTGATTGAAGATCGTATGGGCCTCTGCCACCAAGGGAAGGATGTGAATTTGATGAGGGGGTGGGCCTTGTCCACATAATTGGGGACAGATTGAGCATAATAGGAAAAGAACCCAAGGCACCTCTTCAGGGCCTTGAGACTACATGGAAGGGGAAGTTCCAGGAGCGGCTGCATGCAGTCAGGGTCTGGGCCGATGACCCCATTCTCCTCGACTCACCCAAGGATAGCCAGATAGGTTGTGTAAAACACACACTTTGCCTTATTATATGTAAGGTCAAGGAGCTTGGCTGCTTTGAGAAATTACTGGAGATTGATGTCATGGGCCTGCAGGTCATGGCCACAGATGGTGACATTATTGAGGTATGGAAAAGTGGCCCATAACTCATACTGTCACCATGTGGTCCATTTCCCTCTGGAAGACCAAGATGCCATTTGTGACCCTAAAGGGAAGACAGTGAAGGGAACCCACAGGAAGTAGTAGAGGTGGCCATCTGCCTTGAACGCCATATTCTTGCAGTCCTCTGGGTGGTATGCCGACTTCAGGTCAATGGTCGAAAAGATCCGATACTGGACAATTTGGTTGACCATGTCGCTGATGCTTGGGAGGGGCTAGCCTGCAGTTGATGGCCATCCTATTATTTTCCCTGTTCCATACTACCACTACCTGTGCTCTCCAAAGGTTGGTACTTTTCAATAATCCCCTCTTTGATTAAGCACTGAACCTCTGCCCGGATGAAGGCCCTGTCCTTGGCACTGTGCCACCTACTTTTAGTGGCAAAGGGTTTATGATCGGGAGTGAGGTTGGTGAATAACAACGGGGAGGGGGTGATTTTAAGTGTGGAGAGTCCACATGTTGTGTAAAGGTTAAAACCTTGTGTTTTTTAACTCTGTTAATTTTGGGCCTATCTCTAGAAAACTATTGTTTGTAGTGTATTGATAATTAACATGATGTAATATGTCATAATATCTGCACAGACTAATGGCTTGCTCAATCCTCAGGATGTAGAGAAGCATAAGCACGAGAAATTTTTCTTTGAATTTTTTGCATCTCTTTAAATACCGTTATGTATTTCTTTAAGCTAGTATCTCTACATATCTTGTGTATTATACAATAAATGCTTTGTTATTTATTGTTGTGAAAATTTTAATGTGAAGTTATGCAAAATGTTTATCTGTTTTATCAATGAATTAAGACTACAGAAAGTAACAGCCATAGAGTTTGAGTTGTTGGATTAGAGAGATCGAAATTTGGAATATCATAGCTCATGCTTTTGGAAGATAATATTTTGAAATTAGTATATAATAGAATAAGGAAAGTGTGGTCTATTCGTTGTGCATAGTGAATGGTTGAGTTATTGGCCATATTCATTGTGTGGTTGAGGAGGGCGGGTGGCACACAGCGGTCGGTTTGAAAATTGCTGATTATACACATTGAGATGTGGATGGGGCCCATCAAACTCCATCATCGTGCTTTTAAGCTGACACTGTAGTGAGACAGAAACCACGCAAGGCCAGAGAGAGTACAACACACTTTTATTCAATAAGAATGGCACACCTGGTCTGTGGACTGAACTGGGGTTTTGGCGGGGTCCAGGGTTTATATCGGGATAAGCGGTTGGCAGATTCAGGGGAGGAACTTCATACCTGTAATGAATTCCCAATTCACTACATTCACCCCTTGCTTTTGAATGAAGCCTGTGGGTGAAAATAGAGAATTTCAGATAGTATTTATAATATTTACAAGTTCAACCTGTCAGGTGATCTGGAAATGTGGGCAGAACGCCGCAGTATCAGTTGGACCTGGGCTTCCTGATTCTTCTGTGGTTCTGGGGCCTCAGGTCATGGGTGATCTGGCTCTGGTTGAGGGGTGGCTGGAGCCACTTTCTGCGATAGCAAACCTGAGCCCCTTGGCGTTTCTCCAGAAACCCTGAGTAGATCAGAGCCATAGCTCCCTTAAGGTGATGGACTCTCAGTTCCAGCGAGTGCCAGGACCCAGATCGAGACAGTGTCCTCCTTAGCATCTGGGTATGCCACGTAGGTGTAATTGGGGTTAGCATGGAGTAGGTGCACCTTCTTGACCAGGGGGTCAGATTTGCTCCTCCTCTCATGCTTTCAGAGCAGCACTGGACCTGGTGCTGTAAGCCAAGCTGGGAGGGTTATCCCTGATGTTGACTTTCTCTCGAATGAAAACATCAGCTCATGAGGAATCGCATTAGTCGCAATGCAAAGTAGCAACCTAATGGAATGGAGCGCCATGGGTGGGACATCCTGCCAGCATGAATCTGGAAGTCCTTTGGACTGGAGGGCCAATTGTATGTCCTTCCAAACTGTAGCATTCTCTTTCTCAACATGTCTGGTCCCCTGTGGTTTATAGCTAGTCATCCTACTGGATGCAATGCCTCTTACCAGCAGAAACTGGCGTAGCTCTTTGCTCATAAATGATGAGCCCTGGTCTCTATTGATATAGCCGGGATAACCGAACAGGGCCCTAGTGACAGATGGCGTGGATGTATCTGGGCAGTGAATGGCAAATGAGAAATGAAAGTACTCGTCAATGACAGTGAGAAAGTACACATTCCCATTCGTAGAGGGCAGAGGTCCCTTGAAATCGATACTGAGCTATTTGTAGGGGCTGGATGCTCTTATCAGGTGCGCCTTTCTGAGACGATAGAAGTGCGGCTTGCACTCCACACAGACCTGGCATGACCTGGTTATTTCCCTGACATCTTCAATCGAGTAGGGTAGATTGCATGCCTTAGCAAAATGAGCCATGCGAGTGATGCCTGGATGGCAGAGCTCATTGTGCAATAACCGCAACTGGCCAATGTGTGTAGAGACACAGCTTCCTCTGGACAGAGCATCTGGAGGCTCAATGAGGGAACCAGGTCAATAGACTATGTTGTAGTTGTAGGTGGAGAGTTCGATCCTCCACCTAGCAATTTTGTTATTTTTAATTTTGCCTTGTTTTGTCTGATGGCCTCTACAATAGCTTGTGCCTCTTTCTCCACTGATGGATTCCGAGGCTCGTGGCTTTGTAGGGTCCTGGAAAAAAAATCCAACCAGCTTACTCACCTGATTAGGGGTTGCAACCAGGGCTATGTCTAAAGTGTCACTTTCCACCTGGAAAGGTACATTTTAAACCAACACTGCATGGTGGCCTTTATGGCTTCTAACATAGTTGAAAGCTGTTTGAGATTTGGCTGTCAGTGAAAAAGAAGTGGTTTTTAGGAGGGGATGGACCTTGTCGGATTATTGAGGGACCCATTGGGGGTAATATGAGACGAAGCCCAGGCACCTCCTCAAAGCCTTCATGGTCCTCAGGATCGGGAATTCTACAGGGGGTGCATCCTGTCAGGGACAAGGCCAATGATGCCATTCTCCACCATGTAGACCAAGATACTAGGTGTCTAGCTCTGAACACGCACATACTGGTGTTCTAAGTAAGGTTCCGGAATTTAGCTTTGTGGAGAAAGTTCTGGAGGTTGGCATCATGGTCCTCCAGAGTGTGACCATAAATGGTAATGTTGTCGAGGTATGGGAAGGTGGCCTTCAACTTAAATTCATCTATCGTTCGTCCATCTGTCTCTGGAAGATTGAGACCCCATTTGTGATACCAAATGAACACCGGCAAGATTGCAAAGATCATGTGGTGCAGCAAGACAGCCATTCCCCATCCTCGTCAGATGAAGGTGGCACCAGTTTTGAAACACGGCAGGATGGCTGCTGGGTTTTCCTGCATCGCTGCTCTCGCCATGCAGCCCACAGGAAGCCATTGCCTATAACATTGGCACTGGGAGGCCAGGAGTTTGGGTTTCAGGCTCATCTCAGTTGGTCCAACAGGGGTCGTGCATGTGTTGGACCTTTCAGCACTCCCGTTGTCCTGCAGACTTTCACCCAGTGGCCCTTCTTACCACACCCGGAGCAGATGGAGTCTTTAATTGGGCATCGAGTTCTTGGGTGCTGTTACCAACTGCAGAAGGAGCATCCTTTAGCACCCGAGGTCACCGCCGACAGAGCTGACGTAGCGTGAGCCGTCGATCCGGGATACAGATCCTCATGAAGGGTGCTGCTGCCTTCCAAATTGTCAGCTCCCAGATGGCCCATCTCCAGCGACTTGGCCAGTATGTTGTCAGGCAGACCGCGCTGCCTTTCTCCAGCAACTGCTGCTGAATGTATTTGGACTGCACTCCAGTGACCAGAGTTTCCTGGATCTGCTCATCCTCGTGCTCTCGGGCCGCGCCATCCTCATACCCACTGTTCTTCACAAGTGCTCATAGGATGAGGACATACTCCTCAATGGACTCACCAGGCCGCTGCTTCCATTGCAAGAATTGATGCCTCACTAGGACAACATTTTGAGGTCTCATGTAGCAGGCCTTCAACTTCTCAATAGCCGCTGCGTAAGTCATACAGTCCCTGATGATCGGGAATCCTTTAGGTCTGAAGCGAGAGAGGAGCGCCAACGTCTTGAGCTCATCCATTGAGTACACCTCTTGCATGGCCGACGGGTACATTTAGAAGCCCTGCAGCCAGTATGTGATCAGTTCTGGGTTCTCCAGGGACAGAGGATCAATGAGGAGCATTGCAGGCTTCAGGCTTTAACAGCGCTTTCAACTCGTTCTTTATTGAATAAAATTGTAGCGCGACAGAGAGCACTCAAGACCAGAGAGAGTTCAACACACTTTTATTCAATAAGAATGGCACACATGGTATGTGGACTGAACTGAGGTTTTTATTGAGATATGCGGGGGACAGAGTCATGGGAGGAGCCAGTCCTTAGAGCACACACCAGTAATAACCCGGGAGTGCAGCACTTGTAGCTTATCGATCTCTTGATCTTGGAGGAAGCCTGCAGGAATGTTTCAAAACAGCGCAGCCAGAGCTCAAATTTGGTGGATGCCTCAGGCACCTGAAGGTCTATCTCCAGCTTTTCTGGCTTCAGCATCTGCTCCATTGTTAAAAAAAAACTTTTGGGAATAAAATTGATGCACCATCAATTACTCAAAAGACTTGCTGAAAAACCAATAGGACAGCGACACATCCATACTGTTCAACTATCCTGTACTGAGGAGGAGGCTGTGGAACAGCCACTTTATAAAGAAGCCTGTGGGGAGGGGCCACAGGTACAATCAGGCAATAAATGTGCCTGACCAGACAATTATACATAACAGTGGTTTACCACAATATCCTTCATAAACATACAAATAAAGGGATCATCTTCAAACTTTGTCCCCATTGAGAAAAGTGATTTCCTGCAGTCTTAAGTAAATGACCCATGAAAGTAAAGGCCCATGAAAGTCAGGTGTCACCAAACCTTCATTTATCATGGATCAGACACAAGAGTTTTTCAGGATTACAAACTTTTATTCAATGTGCACCCTTCAAAATTTCCATCCATGTCTTTGCAAGGAATTCCCTGGTAATAACTAGCAAGGTGCCTTGCTCATAGTGTTGGATAGGAACATAGGAACATAGGAAGTAGGAACAGGAGTAGGCCAAAAATAGCCCATCGAGCCTGCTCTGCCATGCTATAAGATCATGGCTGATCTAATTTATAAAACTTTATTTATTCGTTCAAAGTACAGATAATAAGTAACATATATAACAATAAATCATAAACATAAACGTTATATTTTATATATATAAAAGAAAGAAAAAAAAGAAAAAAAAAGACCCCCCCCCTTCAGCCAACCCTCCTAAGGAGGCTGATCTAATTTATGACCTAACTCCATTTACCTGCCTTCTCCCCATATCCCCTAATTCCTCTATCATGTGAAAATTTATCTAACCGAATTTTAAATATGTTTAATGAAGCAGCCTCAACCACTTACCTGGTTAGAGAATTCCAAACATTCACTACTCTCTGGGAAAAACTATTTTTCCTCATCTCTGTCCTAAATCTACTCCCCGAATCTTGAGACTGTGTCCTCTTGTTTTCGTTTCCCCGGCCAGCTCAAAAAAACTTCCTACATCTATCCTATCCATACCCTTCATAATCCTATATGTTTCTATAAGATCTCCTCTCATTCTTCTGAACTCCAGCGAATACAATCCTAGATGATTTAATCTTTCATCATAAATCAACCCCTTCATTCCAGGGATCAACCTAGTAAACCTCCTCTGGACCATCTCCAAAGCCAGTATATCCTTCCTCAAATATGGAGACCAGAACTGGACACAGTACTCCAGGTGCGGTCTCACCAGTACCTTATACAGTTGCAACATTACCTCCCTACTCCTGAATTCAATTCCTCTAGCGATGAAGGCCAACATTCCATTTGCCTTCTTAATAACCTGCTGCACCTGCAACCTAACTTTTTGTATTCATGCACAAGCACTCCCAAGTCCCTCTGCACAACAGCATGCCGTAGTTTTTCACCCTTTAAATAATATTCAGCTCTTTTATTTTTCTTGCCAAAGTGGATAAAGTGATCTCTCTAGTACAAAGACTATAGCTCCTGAAAATGATGTTCTTTACATGCCTCCTCAGATCACTCTGACCCCACTGAGAATACTTTCTCACCACACTACCATCATTTCAGCATCTACTCATTCAGTTGTAGCTTTCCCCTGTAGCAAAATGTGTGTTGCTGTATTATGGGTGTCTCGTTTTAAGAGATGACTTCAGATATAACACTTGCTGAACTTTAGGCTGCAAACGGTAAGGATCTGCCAAACACTGCGCTGAAATCAACAGCATCATTTTCAGAGCAGGGTCATTTGAGGAAAACCAATAGCACTACTCTGTGAATTTTGAAATTGAAGCTCTCGCTTTTCATGCCACTGCTTGTCTCTGAAAAAAACAACTCTGAAGCAATCAGATTATTGCCAAAAAATAAACATTCACCAATTATTTAGGGGGGAGAATCAGCCTCACTTATCCATTAATATTGACTCTTAAATGCCTCCTCACTTAAATGCGATTGTGGATGGAGTATAAATAGTAGCATAACCAGTGATGCCACACCTTGTGGATAAATGCTCTTCACTAGCAATAAAAATGGCTAGAGAGTTAGATTTAGTACTTGTGACTAGGGGGATCAGGGAGTATGGAGAGAGAGACCTGGAACAGGGTACTGGGTGGATGATCAGCCATGATCAAAATGAATGGCGGTGTAGGCTTGAAGGGCCAAATGGCCTACTCCTACACCTATTTTCTATGTTTCTATGAGTTGGGGTCTCCAACCTGAGATTTTAATTCAATATTTTTTTTCTATAAATCCTGTCTGTTCAGCAAAAATGCCTGCATTCTTTAGTTTCCTTTATTCCAATTTTCCAAGGTTCCGACCCAGGTAAGATGGTGTATTTCCAAGTTAGCATGGCATGAGTCTGCTGCCCTTATCGTTGTTAGTGGTGGAAGGTTTGGTGAATCATCACAGCGCCTGACACAGATGATCTTTTATCCATTGGTGGAGATAATGCTTCAGGAGGCGGATGTGACCACAGAGGACTGTTCACAGAGGCCCCATGAAAAGAAATTGAGGCTACATTGTAAGAAGCAAACCATGGCCAAGGTGGAATGCTTTGGATCTTGGCCAGTTTGTTTACACCTCCATATCTTGCTCTAGCCTTCATTCTGATACAGGTTCACCTTAGTCTCAACTGACAACAAGAAGTTTTTCCAGAATTATGCAGGCTCTTTTAAAAACTTCTTGACAAACTACAATCTGGCCGTCCTTTCTGTAGCTATCTAGTGACTTGCATCTTGCAGTGTAGCCTCTGTATTTCTGTTTATAAAGTCTCTGGGAAAAACTATTTTTCCTCATCAATGACAGTCGTCATTGACACATCCACAACTCCCCCCTGAAGAGTGTTTCTCATCTGTTGGACATACATTTGGGGATTTTTTTTTCTTTATTATGATGAGAATTCTTCTCTCACTAGCAGCAGAGGTCTTCCTTTGAGATTACTGAGCTCACCAGTATGTTCTTTCTTCTTAACGATGTTTCAAACAGTTGGGTTTGGTAATTTTAAGGTTTAGACGATGCATCTTATTGTTTTGTTCCTGTTTTTCAGCCTCATAATGGCTATTTTAACTTTTATTGGCACAACTCTTTTTCTCAGGTTGAAAAATAGCATGTACAGACAGCAAAGGTGATCAAAAGGTTAGAAAAAAAAAAGCCAAGCTCTTTTATAAGCAATTAAACATAACAGACACCTGTGAAGCCAAATGTCCCAAGCATGATGGTGCCTTGAAATAGGGGGACATTGTATAAAATGTGCCGTCATTTTCAAATGGTCATAACAAAACATATCCAAATAACCTTGAATAGGACAGCATGCTTGGTATAGCAACACCTTTACAGCGTCAGCGATTGAGACCAAGGTTCGAATCCTGTGCTGTCTGTAAGGAGTGTGTACATTCTCCCTGTGTCTGAGTGGGTTTTCCAGGGGGTTCCAGTTTCTTCCCACCATTCCAAATGTATCAGGGGTGTAGGTTATTTGGATGCAATTAGGCGACATGGACTTATGAGCTGAAAGGGCTTGTTACCATATTGTATTTTTAAATTTAAAAAAAATTAAATCTGGAATGTTCACTTTAAGTAGATGTGCATTATTTGATTAAAAATTTTAAATTTTGGCACAGAATATAGATATGCTTTTGGGAGATAAATTTGGGCAGGTTTTATTTTAGTGTAGGTCACATAATAACACTTTAAAACAGATCTTATTTAAAATACTGGAGTTCTGCTCATGCTAGACATGTCAGGGACAACAGCCTTTGCAAAATCTTTAGAGAGTGCCCAAGAGACTTCACTAATTGATTGTTGTTTACAAAAAGACAACAGATGAATGAACTTGTCGGAGCCACAGACTGTCTGGAGAGGAACTTGCTGTTCTAAGAGGGTCATGTGGTTTTTCAAGTAGAGAGAGTCAAACCGTCTTTCTCTCTGAGAGACAATGAAAGAGAGAGAGAGAGTCAGAGACAGAGACAGAGATCAGTTCTGCAGTTTTACAGTCAGCAGCAACAGCTGGGACTGGAACAGGACAAGCTGGCAAGCTGGTGGAAAACCCCATTTGGAAGATGGGTTGTGAGTGCTTGGTTCAGCCTGGTCAAAGCCCTTGTGGTTCATGCAAGAGGAGAGGACTGGCTGTCTAATGTTTCACTTGAAATAAGTGAAACAAAGAGGAACTCTGCAGTGACCTGAAAGAAAGAGGTTATCATCTGGAAAACCCTGATGGGGCAAGTTTCTTCAGCAAGGCACTGAAGTGACTGATTAAAAAGGAATCAGTTGTGGGTGTCTAGTGTACAACAAATCTTTCTCTGAAGACTGACAAGAACCTTCCTTTACCTTTCAAGCACCAAAGGCTGGTGAACTTTATAAATGTTAAATTCTGTACACAGAATAAGAATTGCTTGCCACCAGTGAACTTGGAGGAATGAGAAGTGAGATTGGACTGTGAACCAAAGAACTTTTCTGAACTTACGCACACATTAAATACATGTGCGCTTAGAATTAGAAGGGGATTAAGTTAGGTTAGTTAAGTTAAAGTGTGATTAGTTAGTTAAGTTAAAGTGTGATTAGGTTAGTTAAGTTAAAGTGTGATTCTGTTTTCATGTTTAAAGATAATCAAAAGCAACTTTTGTTTAAGAAACCATTTGTCTTGGTGAATATCTATTGCTGTTGGGTTTGGGGATCCTTTGGGCTCATAACAGAAGCAAATAAAGGAAAATAAGGGTCTTTTTCCCATACATTATGGATGGCACTGTAGGAGCAGAAGTAGACCCACTGAGTCTGCTCCACCATTCTAATCATGAGCTGATTTCTCCCACTGAGCCCTACTCCCCAGTTTTCTCTCTGTAACCCTTGATACCCTGACTAATCCAATACCTGTCAATCTCTTCCTTAAATTCACTAAATGCATTAAAGTTTTCATTCCAGAAAAGAATGTAACAAAATAGATCATTCACCCCAGTCCCCCATAAAGCCTGCTTATTCGTAATTCCAACTATGCGACTTTCATGACCTCTACAGGCTGCAGTTCGATATATTCTGTTTGTGTGATTTCAAGCATTACTTGTAAAAGAAGAATCTAAATAAGACAGAAGTGCAAATGAAATTGGGAGAACAGACACACAAATCACTGGAAGTAATGGTACAGGTTCATAAGGTAATAAAAAGGCAAACTAATACCTTGATTTAATCCTAAGTGATGGAAGTAAGATGGAAATGGTAGAGAGATTAGATAAAGCAGGTTTGAACTGGTTACACTATTACCAAATACTACAAAGAATATTGGAGAGAGACTACAGAAAATCTGTGAAATTACACTTTTCAAGAGAGGATGACAAGTTTGACTGTCTGATTTTGTGAATAAATCTTGTGAATTGACCAAAAAGCGGTAATTGAAATGACAAAATAAAAAAATGGGCTGAATTCTAACTTTGAACTCACTGGGAATTGAGAAGGATGGCTGCCAGTGGGCAGTATGCAAGGAATTCTCTGAAGCACATTTGTCAGAATGACATTAATACAGTTTCTACTTTAAAATATAATGACAAAGTTTCTCATCAATATAGCCAAATGAGCATTGTGACAAAGTCCAATATCAGTTCTACTATTCAAAATACAAGCAAGCGTCTAGATTCTGGAATGGGCTGTGGAACACATGGATCTCAGAGAATGGAGTTATTTCAAGATTCAGTGGCTCCTCATCAGAGACTTTGTTAAAGGCTGTTTCAGTTTGTGGATATATCATATTCTCCTCAGATGGGAGAAACAAGTCTACTCATTGCACTGAGAAGGAGTGGCTTTAATGTCCCTGCGGAAGGGAACAGGCATTCCCACATTCGTCGTTTGGAAAAGTGAGTACGGAGGTACAGAAAAGTGAGTACATGACTCGAGCTACCTCATTCTACCCTCTAAACTTTACTGCAGCACATTTCACTTTGCACTTGTACTCATTCTCCATCTGAACAATTTCTCATACTCTTATTTATTGAATCAATATTTACATTCATCCTTGTCTTCATGCAATGGCAATGGATCTAATTCATATAAATCCTTTCACTTATCTATTTAATAAATTACTTCCCAAAAGATGCAGGTTTCCATCGTTGCTTCAAAAGTAAAGACAAGGGCAAGGCCAAGAATGGAAAATAAAGATTTTCCTAACTGCTTTTACAGCTCAAATTCAACCAGCAATATTACATAAAACACTAATTTAGGTAAATTAAAGTTAACAATCAGCAAAAATTTCTGCACATAAAAGATTAAAAGGGACCTGATATCTACAAGTGAACTAAAATATTACACATCCAAGCTCATTGATCTGGGAACAAATTTATTGCCAATTATATTGTGAATAATGATATAACTGGGTAAACAGACTGAATAATGGGTTAATTTGCAACAAAAAGATAATTACAACAGTAGGTTTATGTAGCCTCAGTCAAATTGGCAAAACATTTCCACTTTAAACATAAAAGAGCAAGTGAAGCATAGTATAATTCAAATATATTGAAATGTTCAAACTGTGTAACCTATAAATGAGAAATGTATCAATGCTTTAGGTTTGGTGAAGAGATGGATAACTTTTTGCATTCAACTCGGTCATGTTCTAAAGTAAAACCTTTCTGGGTGGACTTATGAAACTTTTTAGAACACATTTCAGGTACGGTATTTCAATTGAATCCAGATTTATTTCTATTGGGAAACATAGAAGGAACAAGAACCAAACTAAAATTTGTTAAAATAGCATTAGCAGTAGCAAAGAAATGTATTGCAGTGATTTGAAAATTAGATTCATATACAGATAAGGGAAGATAGAACACAGAAATTCAAAGCTGTATCCTTTTAGAGAAAATTACATATAATTTGCTAAATAAACACCCTACCTTTTTACAAATTTGGATCCCATATGCACAAATTCTGGGTATAAATATGTAGAAATGTTCTTCCAGCCTCTTAAGTCCTGTGTTAGCCTTCTTCCTTAAAATGAAAATGTTCATATAAAATATGTTGAGTTCCAGAGTGTTGGGGGGGTGGGGGGTGGTGGGTGGAGGCGATGATCCAGGCAATCCAAAATAGTCTATTACTTCTTTTTTGCTTTTCACTTTTTATACTATTTATAATTATCCATATGCATATATTAATATTCAAGATTCAATTTATTGTCATAGTAATAAAACAGTGTCCTCTTACATGAAATTCTATTTTGCCTGCTGCAAAGCAGACAGATTCGCCACCGGCAGCAATTGCCCAGTCGCCTCTCTACTATCTCTCTTACACACACATCTTCAATTACACACAACTACTTAAAATGTATCTAAAAAAAACAGTGCCACAATACATTGATTTTCAGGGGATGGGCCATAGTCACAGGTTGAAAAATGTCTTCAGGTGTTAAAATGTCTGCCAGAGACAGTTCACCTGATCCGAAGAAGCTGCTGCAGACGACTACCGTGCCAGGTTTCCTGGCATCCACTGGACTCTGGATGTTAAGAGCAGGAGGGGGACTGAGGGGTTGGGAGAGGGAGGGAATGGGAAAGGTTTTAACCATCATGTAATGAATGAAAACTTTTGTTTAGTTTGAGTGCTTATTTTATTTTATAATGATTTATTAATTACATGTATGGAAAAATATTTTAAAAAATTAGTAATGAGAGCTTTAGTCTGAGTCACGCATTGATGTTGAGCATGTCATAATGCTCTTTGGCCTCAACTGGTAGTGGATTTTACTGACTACTGTCATTGCTGTCCATAATGTTGGTGTGAGATTGGTGTGAAGATTGGCTGCTCAATTTTGAGTGTGGAAATTTTTGGAGTAGACATTATTGAGGGGAGATCAATTGTGATTAAAAGAAGACAATGAAATGTCATTATCCTGGAGGTAATCCATTGTATATGAGAGTTTATTTACCCTAAAATATAACCCAATTTTGATAGGATGTAACTAAAGATAAATTTTCTCAGGTAATCTGATCTGTTAGTTTGAAGTGTTTGCCTCATAATTTTACCTGTGAATATTAGCCTGTTAATTTCAAGATTCATACATATGCATGCCACATAAGATAAGATATGAAACTGGTCGAGAACTTACAACATTTTCCATTGATGATAAACATTTTGAATTGAAGGCTGGAAATGTCATTGGCGCCTTTCCCTCTCCATCATTTTAACTTCACCAAGTCAGCCAAAATTCTGGGCAGTCAGATCTGTTTAAAATCAGAAGACAGCTGGTGACCAATGCTTGAATTAATTTCATGTACTCAATTAGCAAACTTTTGTTGAAAATAACATAACAAAATTTGCCTGCTGATTCCTCGTTTCTTCATTTGGCACACACCACATCTTTACCTTGGCAGAATATTCTTCTAATTATATGATGGGCAATTATCCTCGGTGGAAAACTCAATATATTATGGGATAATTTCCAGCATCATTGAATTAATTAATTAGTTATTGTATATCCAACTTGTTCCACCTTTAGAATTAGCAGTCTTATTCCATCATCAGAAACAATTGTTCCTTGATTTTGCCACCAATTCAATTGTTGCTCATTCATTTTGCCAGCTCAGAGATGAAAGGTTTCAGTGAGACAACATAAAATACTTTATGGTGCACAATATGCAAAACTACAGAAAAAGTGTCTCTTCATTATTTTACTTTGACTTACCCAAATCTCAAAAGCATTGTTGGATGCCAAAATATTTATTGTCAGTGGTTAAGAGGTTTTTAACATGAGCTCTGAACCTATGTCGATTTGGTCGAGTCACGTTAAATTGGAATTCAAAAGACAAGTTTAGAGAGACTGCTAGGCTGGGAAAGAGCTTCTTCGAGCAGGCTGTGAGGTTGATGAGCTGTATCCTGAAAATGAGTAAATTATCCTGAAATATTTATATATATTTGTTTAAAATTATATCTTTATGCATGTACGTGATTAATATGTGCTGTGTATTATGTGTGTATGTGTGTGCACCATGTTCTGGAGAAATGTCTGGTTGTATATGTACAGTCAGCTGATAATGAACTTGAACTTGATTTTTAATGTGTGCATGAGGTGAGGACCCCTCTTTTAATCTGAGTGATGCAAATCTAAATGGACCAGAACAAAGAATGCAAATAGATAAATCATTCAAAATGGTAGCACCAGCTGGAATGGCCTTCAAGAATGAAAAGTAGCATGGTTGATTTCTGGAAAAGTAAATATAAAAGCAGTGAGATCATTTAAAATTTATAAGAAATCTTACATGACCACACATGTGCAGTCTAATCCTCATACTACAAAAGATTGGAGCACAAGAAAAGAAAATAAAGGGAATGAAGGAATGAATCGAGATTCAGCAGGTTTTTCAGGAAAAAAAAGTGAAAAGAATACTTGGCTGATCTCTTAAAAATTCTGAACACGTTGATAAGGATGGCACAAAGAAACCATCACCAGCAGAAATAATGTAGAACAAAGGAACATATATAAAATAGTCTCTAACAGATCAAATAAAGAATTTATGGGGAATTTGTTTACACAGGAAGTGATATGACTGGAACTTTTATCCATATGAAGTGGTTGAATCAGAAATAAGTGATGCATTTAAATGTAGGATTAATGTATACATAAGGAAAGAAACTGGAAAAAAGAGGGAGCTTGGGAAGGAATGATTAGTTAGCAGTACGAGCAGAGTCTAACAAGATCATATGAAATGTTTCAATACTGCAGATAGTCTAAATTTGTGCTATCCCACATATGTGACTTTACATTCTTCTCTTCCCCTTTAGAGTCATGGACTCATACAGTACAGAACTGATCCTTTAACCCATCTAATTCATTCTGACCAATTTGGCATTTTTTTTATGGACCATGGACTGATATTTTGGAATATGGACTGTCATTATAAAGAATGGATTTCTACTTAGAACTATGTAACTTTGTGGTACAGCTCAGTGCAGAATTGCCAAGGTCAAGCTGGGCAGAGAGAGAGAGAGAGAGAGAGAGGAAGGGAGGAGACATTGAGATAAGAGAGAGAGAAATGTATTAATTCCTAGGAACTTTGGAGAATGAGGGACAATCCATCTGTGAATCAGAGAGTTCAGGTTGGAGCAGCCAAGAACAGTTTTCGCTAACCCCTTTCTCAGGAGAAGGACTGAATTTGAGTGTGACTAAAAGGTCACTTTGAATCTTCTTATGAGAAAGATTTTGGAGAGCTATGTAAAAGGCACATGCCTCATAAGTGAGGTGGTTAAAAACGACACTGTGAACCAGGTGAAGTCATCTGTAGAAGGCTGCAAAGGATTAGTACATTCACTCCAACTCAACATCAGTCTTTTCTCTCTCTCTCCAATGTTCAATTTGACATCCTTTGTTATCAGTTAAAGAACTGAACACAGATATTGAACTTTGAGATTGAATTTATGGACTGTGTTTCTGGAATGACTTACTTGACTGACCTGGAGTTTTGGGGATTTTTTTCTTTTTTGAGTATTGGGCACAGACTCTAATGATCTGGGTTTTTCATATACACACTGTTTATAAATGGTATATGTATATTTGCTATACATACTTATAGTGGGGTTAATTGTGTTAAGACATTATATTGTTAATAGTCATTTGTAAATATAGAGTTAAAATTTAACCCTTTTGAATTGTTCCTTCTGTTGTTGCTGGTTTGAGGTGTTACAGTATTCTGGGCTCATCCCATCTGCCTGCAAATGGTCCGTTTCAAGACCTTCTTATCCATAAATCTGTCCAAATGCCTTTTGAGCACTGTTGTTCTTTTTCTCATTCATTTTCCAATTCCTAGTGCACCTACTATAATGGTCAATCCCTAAATATGTTTTTTTTTACAGTCAACTGATCCTTCCAGCCAGAAAAAAATAGCATGATGCAAATGTATAAAAATGACTTGGGGTAGGAATAGACACTGGCTTAAACTTCCTCCCTTATGGGCAATGTCATGAACATCAAGCTCATTCTTCTTCTTCTCCTTAATCCTCCCAATGGATTTGAAAAACCTTTAACGAAACCCTTAAGCAATTTTTAAAAAATGCAGATAGTGTAAAGCTGAAACTTTAAAAATATTGCTTGAAGCACTCAGCTGGTCAGGCAGAAAGAGAAATTCAGTTAATGTTTCAGATCAATGTTCCATTATTTCCTCCTTTGCATTAGATCCATGGTTCCCCATCATTTCAGAAATGTTTCTTCTCTTCTTCCATGCAGACCCATGCAAAGTATTTGTTAATTCCAATGCCATTTCTTTTATAAATTCCCTTTTCTTTGTCTGTAAAGATCCTATATTTTTCTTTGCAAGTTTTTTCCATTTCTCTTAAACTTAACAAAACTTTTACCATCTTCAGTAAGTTTCACACAAGTTTACTTGCATTGTCAACTTCCCTATAATTAATTAAGCACTTGGTCACCCTTCCCTGAATTCTGAAATACTCCCAGTCCTCAAGTTTACTGCGTTTTTTGGCAATGTTATATGGCCTTTCATTTGATTTATTACAGACTTTAATTTGTCTGTATTACCTTGCTTGGTCTATTTTTTATGTTGCACTTTACTGCCTTGACCAAAAGTACAATTGTTGCAAAAATGTTCTCTCCATTGCTTTTCTTTACGACTGTCATCCCTATTAATGTAGCATAATGAAGGGTTACAGCACACAGGGTCGTCAATTTGCCAAGCCTGTGCTGAGCTTCAACAACCCATTTACATTAATCTGATTTTTTAATTTCTCCCTACATCATCATTAATATTCTCAAGGTGGGGCATACACCCCACCAGTGTGGAGTGGGAATATTTAGGTGGGGCATGGGGCTTAAGTATATTTTAGTGGAGCATAGGAATATTTTGGGAAATAATTAAAAAGTTGGTTTGATAAAATAATCTCGTTATGTTGGTGTGAAAGATGTGTATTGGCAACACTGTCAGTTCAACACAATTGTGGTAACTTCCAAGTAAAATCACCTTGTTTTTTTTATTTTTGGAATATGTTTTTTCTCTTCTGATGTTTCTCTTATTTTTAAATGTTGTTATCCTTGGTTAAAACTATCATCATATTTTTTTCTGACTGGTCTTATTATCAACCATTCCAAATTATATCAACAAGAAATTTCAGTCAATTCTATTGGTTGAATAAGTGTGAGGTAACTAATGCTGCTACAACCACATTGTTGTCCATTTGAAAATGTTTGTTACTGACTTCAGTGATATATTTTGTGATTTTAAGCCAATGGATTTTCCTTCTTAGTTAACTCAGCCGTTGCTGGTCGACTTATCTGAAGTCCCAGTGCAATACCAAGAGGAGTTTTCTGAGATGCAACATGATGAATCTGTGAAAACTCTGTTCAAAGTGAAAGGAACCATGATGTGGCTGTCTAACGAGATTGAAAAGAAATACCCAAACTCGATTACTTCAGCAAGGGAACTATTGATATATTTTCCATCATCTTATTTAGTAGAATGTGGATCCAGTGCTATAAGTGATTTGCTCCAAGCTAAGAGAAACCGACTAGAAATTACAAAACGTGGAGATTTGAAGTTTAAACTAACAAAATCAGTCCCCCGGCTCAAATAAAATCTGCAGCCAGAGTCAGGAGCAAGGTTCCCACTGAAGTGACAACAGTTGTTGAATGTGTCTTTGAGATGGATGAAGTAGTTGAATATGAAATATGTGTTCCTGTGTATTTCCGACCTTAATTGCATTGAAGTACACTTGCAGTAAATGATTTAATTAAAACTTGGTTTGAATATATAACTTTTTTCCTCTAATGGTGGGGCATAAGATTTTTTTGAAAAATTAAAGTATGGCCTAGGACAAAAAGGGGTTGAGAACCATTGCTCTAGATCTTACCATTCATCAACAGTGATAATTTACAATGACCAAATAATCTATTCATTTTCACAGTTTTGGCCTGTGGGAGAAAACAGGTGGACCTGTGGAAAACCAATGCAGTTGAAGGAAGAACATACAAACTTCACACAGTTAGCAGCAAGGTCAAGATTGAACCCATTCTGTCATATCTTCACCGTTTCATTAATTTAAATTGAAAACTCTGGTTGCAAGTTGAACTCAATCATTTTAAACTTCACGTAAAGTTTAAAAAGAACACTCTTTCCTCAGGACCCCTTTACAACTTCATTATTATTGCATCTAATGTTATTAATAGCATTTTTTTTTCAATGAGGATTTCAAAAATCCTTGGATCATTTAATCTATTTATGCCACTCATTAAACTCACATTTTAGTGGCTTGCTTGGGAATCTGGTGTTGGTTGTACAAAGAGTTGATCCAGTTGATTATCTTTTAATGTTAGGAAAGTTAGTCTGAAATAGTTCTGTGACATTGGTATCTTTATCCTCCCAGTGCATTTGGAAAATTTTGTTGATTGTCAGTGAAGACATTAAAAACAAACTGAAATCACCAGAAACCCAGGAACCTGAAGTAAGAACAGATGATGCTGGAAGTGTTCAGCAGGTCAGGAATATATATGTGGTGAGGAAACAGTCTGCATTTCAGGCCAAAGAACCAGCATCAGTTTCCAGTCCTGATGAAGTGTCTTTAATCTGAAATGTTGTCATTGATTTTCTTTCTATACATGCAGCCTAAATATTTCCAGCATGATCTGATTTTATTTGAAGCCTTTAACAAGTGTAATAATTCAGCTGCTGGATTTCAAAATTCTCATGCTTTATAAGCTGACCATTCATGGTAAGCTGTTCTTACCATTGATGGCATTGAATGTGTTTTACCAAGATCCAGATCAAGATTTTACCATATCAAAATTTCTTTATTGTCATTTTGTAGCTTTTGCAGTGATAGGAGTTGGTGTAAAAGGAGAGAGGGACATTTTAAGAAAATGCCTGCAAAAGGCGACTGTGGTTAACTAACCAATTATAGCCAATAAAAGGAAGGGAGGCTTCAGTAGTCAGAAGCAGGGCTATAGGAAGGATCAATTACCTGACTGAAGCACTGTGGTTCAAGGAATCAATCAAGGGGCTGGGGGGAGGGGGAGGGGGCAGAGAAGAGAAATGTAATCATAACAGGGGATAGTATAATCAGGAAATCGGCACTATTCTCTGTAGTGACGATCGAGAGACTCCAAGCCTATGTTGTCTGCCCTAGTACCTGAGTTTGAGACATCTCCTCTGAGCTGCAGTGGAATTTGGAGAGGGAAAGGAAAGATCCAGTTTTCATGGTCCATCTGCTTACCAATGATACATGTAGAACTGAGAAAAAAAAGTTCTTTTGAAGGAATTTGAGCAGCTAGGGACCATAAAGGTAATAATCTTTGGATTGCTACCTGAGCCATGTGCAAACTGGCACAGGATTATTAATATTAGGGAGTTAAATACATGATTCAAAGTCTGGTGAAAGGAAAGTTGGCACCAGTATTGAGGAAGGGGGGAGCTCTTTCAAAGGGACAGGCTCCATCTGAACCATTATAGGACCAGGGTCCTGGCAAAGCACATAACTTGGGCTGTGGGTAGGGCTATAAACTAAACAGAAGGGGGAATAGGTTAAACAGATTGTAAATATATGGATAAAGTTAAAGTGAAGGAGAGTGCAGGAGAGGTTATTGAAGTCTTCAGAACAAAAGGTTGGATAGAAAAATTAGAAAAGAATTTAAAAAAAGAACTCTGGGATCTCAAAGGCAAATGTGAGAAGGGTGTTAAGCGTGGGACTGAGGGTGTCATGTTTAAATGCATGAAGTAATTGAAACAATGTTGAGCTAAAACGGAGATGGAAATTGTCATTTACTATGTTGTGGGCATAATGGATTTGTGGCTGATGAGGATCTCAGCTGGGAGCTCAACATCCAAGGATACATTTTATTTTTTTTTATATTTTGTTTTAAAAAACTCAAGCAAGTATATACAAACAATATAAGACATTTTTATCACAAAATATAATATCCATATATATATATATATATATATATATATAAATGATAAAAATAAAGTATTTTCCCGCTTCCCCAGATATTAAATAAACTGTAAAAAGCAAAGGAAAAAAAAAAAAAAATTAAAACATGTCGTCTGTGCCACAACCTTAATTCAGACTCTTCTTTATTTATCTGTCAGGACAGTTTGTATCTTAATTTTTTACCTATGTGCCTCACGTATGGCTGCCACTCTCCAATGAACATGTCATACTTCTTTCTCAGGTTATAAGTAATTTTCTCCAGGGGAATGCAACTCTGCATTTCCATACTTCATCATATAATACTCAGTTGAGAGTTGAACTTCCAAGCAACCGCTATATACTTCCTGGCTATCGACAAAGTGATCTTCACAAATTGAATTTGGTGTTTGGATAATCTAAACTGTACTTCACTAATATCTTCCAGAAGGAACAAGGATACTTTTTCATTCAAAAATACAAGTAGGTGAGTATAGGGATGGGTGCCTCTGTTTGTTATAATATGAGATCAAATCCTTAGCAAGAAGGTACAAAAGATCAGAGGATGTGGGTAGAGTTGAGAAACTGCAAGAGTAAAAAGACCCTGCTGGGGTTACTTGCAGGCCTCCAAATTGCAGACAGGATATAGGATGCAAATTATAACAGGAGTTAGAGGAGACATATATAAAAGCAATGTTATAGTGGTCAATTTGAAGGTAAACTGGGAAAATTAGGTTTGCACTGGATCTCAGGAGAAGAAATTTGTTGGATTTTTATGAGATGGCTTTTTAGAACAACTTTTGATTGAGCTAAGAGAGGAAAAGGCCATTCTGGAATTGATGCTGACCAATGAACCAATTTGATGAGGGAGCTTCAAGTAAAGAGGGAGAAGCTAAAATTGGATGTGTCAGTGTTACAGTTGAGTAAAGATAACTATGGAGGCCAGAAAGAGGAGCTGGGCAAAGATGATTGGAAGGGGACACTAACAGGGAAGACAGTAGACACACTGTAGCAGGAATTTCTGGGGCTAATTTAAAAGACACAGGATCATTTTGTCCCATCAAAGAAGAAGCATTTTAAAGGAAGATTGAGGCAACGATGACTAACAAAGGAAGTGAATGACATCATAAAAGCAAAAAATAAGGCATAGAGTATTGCAAACATTAGCTGGAAGCTGGAGGGTTGGATAGGTTTCATAAATCAACAGAAGGCAATAAAAAAAGCCATAAGAGAGAAAAGATGAAACATGAAATTAAACTAGACAATAACACAATGGAGCACACCAAATTTTATTTCAGATATAAAATGAGTAAAAGAGAAGCCAAAATGGAGATTGGAAATCATTGGGAAATGATGCTGGAGAAGTAGTACTTTAGAAATAGCGAATGAACTGAATTAGTATTTTGCATCAATGTTCAATGTGGAAGACACCAGTGACATGCCAGGTCACTATTACTATGGGGAAGGTGCTTGGGAAGTTCAAGGGGCTGAAGGTGGATAAGTCACCTGGGCAGGACAGACTACACCCAGGGAAAGAGATAGCTGACAAGATTGTGAGTACATTAGTGCCAATCTTTCAGGAACCACTAGTCAGGAATAGTTCCAGAGGACTAGAAAATTGCAAATGTCATTCCAATGCTTAAGAAGGAGAGAGGCAAAAGATAGTAAACTCTAAGCTGGTTCGCATAACTCCAGTAGTTGGCTAGATTCTAGCATGCATTATGAAGGAATTAGTTTATAGAATAGTTGACAGCACAAAATAAAATAGACTAAATTCAATATGGATTCATTCAGGGGAGGTCTTGATTAGCAAATCTGTTGGAGTTATTTGAGGAAGTACTGATTAGGGCAGATAAAGGAGCATTCCCGGACGTTGTGTACTTGGATTTTCAGAAGCCTTTTGGTAAGGTGCTGCACATGAGGGTTGTTAAACAAGAGGGCACCCCATGGTGTTATGGGAAAAGTACAAGCGGAAGGCAGAGTAGGCATAAAGGTGGCCTTTTCTGGCTGGGGATGAGTGGTATTTCACAGTGTTCAGTGTTGGGTCCACTGCTTTTCACAAGTTTGCAGATGATATGAAAGGAGGTGCAAGGGTGGGTCATGTTGAGGAAGCAAGGAATCTGCAGAGAGTCTTGGACAGGTTGGGAGAATGCACAAAGAAGTGCCAGATGGAATTGTAGAGATATTTATGGTGTGAAACAAGTATGTCTGCAGATGTTTTGATTGTATTAAAAACACACAAAATTTCTGGAGGAACTCAGATGTCTTTTACAGTGTCTATTGGAGGTAAAGATATATGACCGGCATTTTGAGCCTGAGCTCTTCTTCAAGGAATAATCAAAGAGCAGGAAGACATACAAATAAAGACTGAAGACTGGCCAGCAGAGGATGGTCTTCAACATTGGTAGGAGGAATAGAGAAGTTGACTATTTTCTAAACAGGAAGATAATTCAGAAAGTGGAGATTCAAAGGGAGCTGTCAGTCCTAGTGCAGGATTCTATAAAGTTTTATTTCAGAATCAGTATCAGGATTTATTGCCATAAACAAGTCATGAAATGTGGTGATTTTTGGCAGCATCAGAGTGTAAACGTCCATATTATAACCATCCTACAAACATTACTATAAAAAAAATTATAACAATAATAGTGAATGAAAAGTAAGGTGTCTTTGGTTCTTGATGATTCAGGAATCTGATGGCAACGGGGAAGAAGCTGTCCTTGTGCCGCTGAGTGCTCATCTTTAGGCTCCTGTAACTTTTCCTCAATGGCTGCAGAGTGAAGAGGCCATGGCCTGGGTAGTGGGGGTCTTTGAGCAGAGAGGCTGCTTTTTTAAGACTCCTCCTCATATAGATGTTTTCGATGGAGTGAAACTCTGATTCCTGTGTTGTCGCAGCCCGAGTTAACAACCCCCTGGAGTTAATCCTTGTCCTGAGAGTTGGTGCCTCCATACCAGGCAGAATGCTCTCCACGGTACACCTGTAGAAGTTTACAAGAGTCTTCTGTGACACACCGAATCTCCTCAGACACCTCACAAAGTATAGCCACTGGCGAGTGTTCTTTGTGATTACATCAATGTGGAGATGTAAGATCCTTGGAGATGTTGGCACCCAGGAATTTGAAGTTCTTGACCCTCTCAACTACTGAGCCCTCAATGAGGACTGACTTCTCCTGAAGTCCACAATCATCTCCTCGGTTTTGCTGACATTGAGGGCCAGGTTGTTGTCATTACACCATTCAACTAGCTGATCTATCTCCCTCCTGTAGATGGCATTGGAATTGTGTCTGGCCAAAGTCATAGGTGTATAATGAGTAGAGTGGGATAAGCACACATCCTTGCAGTATAGCTGTGCTGGTGATCAGTGAGGAGGAAGCTTTGTTTCCAATTCTTATTGACTGACCATGGTCTTCATTGAGAAAGTCAAGCATTGAGTTGCAGAAGTGGGTACAATGGCTTAGATTTTGTAGCTTCTTGGCCAGCACTGAGGGAATAAAGGTATTGACGCTGTAGTTAATATGAACAGCCATATATATGAATTGTTGTTTTCGAGGTGATCCAGAGCTGAGTGGGGAGCCAGTGATATTGCATCTGCTGTGGAGCAATTGTGATGATAGGTGAATTGCAGTGGGTCTAGGTCTTTGTTTAGGTACATGTTAATTCTGGCCATGACCAGGCTCTCAATGAATTTCATCACAGTAGAAGTTAGTGCTACTGGCTGGTAAGCCCACACTACTCTTCTTGGGTACTGGGATGATTGTTGCCCTTTTGAAGCTGGTGAGGACCTCTGACTGCCCAATGAGAGGTTCTACACGTCTGTGAGCATTCCAGTTAGTTGGTTGGTGCAGATTTTCAGTATCTTGCCACGTATGCCGTCAGGGCCTGATGCCTTGCGAGGAATCACCCTCTTGAATGATGTTCTGATGTCACCCTTAGAGACAGTTATCACAGGGTCCTCAGCCTTTTCAGGGATTCTAGTTGACATTGTTTAGTTGTTCTTCTCAAAGCAGGCATGGAAAGTGTTCAGCTGATTGGGTAGTGAAGCATTGCAACCATCTATCATGCTCACCTTTGCCTTGTAGCTGTAATGGCCTGCATTCTCTGCCATAGCTAGCATGTATTGGTCTCTGTCACTAGCTTCCTCTGGAATTGGCACTTTGCTTCAGAGTTGGCCTTCCACAGTTGTTCGTGGACTTATTGTAAAGATCTCGATCCCTGGCCTTAAACACCCTTGTCTTGCCCTCAACATGTTGCAGATTCTCTGATTCATCTTGGTTAGGCCAGTAAGGCAGGCATGTGCAATGCATTTGATTCATTTTGAGATGACTCAAATATAAAAGCAAGGATGTAATGCTGAAGCTTTACATGGCATATTATGACCATTTTTGAGTTTCTTATCTCAAGAAGGACGACACTGGGGAGGGACCAGAGGAGGTTTACAAACATAATCCCAGGGATGAGAAGGTTCACACTGACATTCATTTGAAGTACTCATTGGAGTTTAGAAAGATAAGGTGGGATCTCATCAAAATTTCCAGAATATTGAAAGGGATCAATAGAGATAGTGTGGATGTTTCCAGTTCTAGGATAATCAAGGACCAAAGGGCTCAGCCTCAGAATAAAGGATGTCCCTTTAAAACAGAGATGAGAAGAAGTTTCTTTTTCTGCAGACAGCTGTGGAGACCAAATCAGTGTTTGATAGGTTATTGATTAGTAAAAGTGTTAAAGATTATGGGGCGAAAGCAGAAGAATGAGGTTGAAAGGAAAAATACATCAGCCATGATTTGAAGAGTGGAGCAGACCTGATAGCCTGCTTCTAAGTCTTATAGTCTAAATACACAAAATTTGTTTCCCTTTGTTTGCCCTGCAAAGACACACAAAAAAGTTCAGATTCACCATAAAAACAAAAAAGAAAATCTAACGACAGTAAAAGTACACAAACTAAGATGCCAGAAATCCAAACCATTTGACAATTGGGACATTTTGAAAGCACGCAAACTTTTAAAAAAAAATTTAGCAGGGTTTTGCATGCGCGCATGTAAAAGTGCCACAGATGCACAGTGGCAACAAGCAACCACACCTCTTGTCAAGTGTCAAATTTATTTTTATTTTAAGCTGATCTTTTAACAAATAGATCATGCTGTATTTATTAATGAATAAACTATCAAAATTTACCTGTTCATCTCTTCTTTTTTCCTCCTTAAATGTGAATTTTAAAGTACCGCCCGAGAATCTGGGAAATCCAAAAAATCTGGACCAACCCATTGCTCAAGTAGACTGCATTTCCGGACCTCTACTGTGTTTAGGTTTAGCAGTGGAAGAAATTGCACTGTTTATGTTATTTCTATAGTGCCTTTTAAATAATTTGTTATATTTTTATTTGATAAATTGCTTTAGCTGCTCTGCTGTATGAGTGTGAGGAATTAGCCACTGTTTAAACTTTTTAAATTGTCTGAAACCCATGTGAAATGATGGGCTTCGTCCTAGAGCGCTCAAAGGAAATTCAGTCGTAGATCATCAAATGTGTATAACTAGTCTATATATTAACACAAAACTATGATAGCAGATAATTAAAACATAAAGGAATCACATAAAGGAATGTGTGTGTGTGTGTGTGTGTGTGTGTGTGTGTGTGTGTGTGTGTGTGTGTGTGTGTGTGTGTGTGTGTGTGTGTGTGTGTGTGTGTGTGTGTGTGTGTGTGTGTGTGTGTGTGTGTGTGTGTGTGTATTTCTGTGAAGATTTGCCTAAATTAATAACATTTATTCTACAGATGTTAATGTTCATTTCACATTTTCCCATGTTAATATTTCATATGAGGGAAATTTTAAATTACACACAGGTGGCTACATCAAGTACCACATTCAGGCTCCAGTGGCAAGTCAGCTACTAATGAGATCCCATAGCCTCAGGCTGCTTTTTCCACATTCCTCATAGATGCAGGGATGATAAGAAAAGTCAGCGATTGGGGAAATTTAAACTGATGCATTCAGTTGGGAGAAGTCGCTTTTTAGGATTATGGGAGGGAGTCAGGTAGAGTTTCTTGCTGTGTAAAGCAAAATCCTTCTGCAATATCCTTTGCTCTTTCTTTTAAATCCTGATGTAGTAGTTAGAATTTGATAGCGTGGTCTTTGTTTTTTAACATATACTATATGTCCAATACTTTGCATCACAACTATTTGAAGCAATAGAGATGAAATGTTTTATGAAAATTGTGCTTTCAAATACCTTTTGCTGTTCTGATATTATGACATTGGTTATTATCTCCTTGTATTTGGGAACAATTCCTTCCTAAAATTCAAAATGATGAACCAAGTGATTTTTCTGAATTAATTGTTGTGCTTGAATTACATATTGTAGCCAATATTTCCAAACTCTTGGATTTTAATTGCAATTGGGAACTGTGAACCATTTCACTCATTGGTCAACCAAAAGCCAATATTATTTTGCATTCTGTTCTCATTTTAAAGGAGACATAGAATCATAGTGTTGTTGTAGATGCCTTTTATAAATCAGGTAAAAAAAAGCATTAAACATAATAATATTTGCAAATGTGTTATTGCCTGCCTTTCATAATTTCCAACATTCCTCCCAATATATTCAGATTAAAAACAAGAGTCATGAATAAAAAGGCAAGATACTCATCCTAATACAATAATAATAACTTTCATATAAATTCTGAATTGTTTTAGAAGCCATCTGCATTAATATGGCGACTTTACATAGAACCTCAAGCATTAGTTCTATTTTGTATTTTAGATCGTTTTATTAATCAGTTCAACTGCACAATGCTCGCTGATGATAAAATTATGCAGTGAAGACATTTTATTTTAGCACATCAACACAGTGGCTCATAAATGCTTTTTTTTCACTCATTTATACAATGGCTGATGTTCTTACCTAACTTATTTCAATTTGGCTATTGTTGCAACAGTTCAATGGCAAATTCCATTTTGTTGGCATTAGGTCACATAGAACATGAAAACACCTACTTCATTGATGTTCAACACCATCACAGCAGCCAAAACTATGATGAAACAAACAGATCTATTTCCATCCTTCTGCAGCTGGATCCTTGACTTCCTCACCAGTAGACCCCAGTCATGAAAATTGGCAAATTCATCTCCTCCTCTCTGACCATCAACACAGGGATGCTTCAAGACATTGTCTATTCCTTCTACATGTGACAAGATAGCCAAGCTTAGTTCCAATGAACTCAATAAATTCTCTGATGACACCACAGTTTTCGGCCAAATAACAGGAAATTATGAATCAGATTACAGGCTGGAGATCAGGAATCTGGTTGGGTGGTCCTAAAACAACAATCTTGCTCTGAACGTCAAAAAAATCAAGTAACTTGTGTCTGCATTGATTGGACAGAGATGAACATGGTTAGTACCTTCAAGTTCCTGGGAGGGCATATATTGGAAAACCTCTCCTGGAGCCAACCATGAAGAAGTCTGAGAGTATTTGGCATGTCAAATTTCTACAAATATAGTGGTTGCATCATGGCCTGGTTTGATAATTCAAGTGTCCATGAGTGCAGAAGGATATAGAAGGTAACAATCATAGCCTGATCTAACATAGGCTCCAACCTCCCAGCCATTAAAGATATGTATGTGAGGCACCTCAAGAAGGCAGCCAACATCATAAAGGACCCACATCACCTTAGTCACAACACCTTTCTGCTGCTACCTCTCGGAAGAAGTTACCTCGGCACAAAGCCTGAAGTCCAGCAACTCTAGGTACCAGAACAGATTCAATCTCCCCCGACTATACAATCATGAACAATTCTGAGACCACAGAAAGCCTTGTTGGCACTACCAAAACATCATTTTTTTCTCTTGCACCACTGTAATTGTGAATATTTATCATCTATCTTTTATATTTATTATCTCCTTCTGTTTGGTACTTTAATGTTTTCTAATGGAGTTGATGTTTTGCAAGTATTTGTTCTCTGAAAATGTGGGTCTAAACTGCTGTATGTCTCAATCATTTTATTCAAAGAAAAATTTTTGAACAAAGAAGTCACAGAAAGTTGCAAACAAATCTAACCCCATTTTTTACATGTAGTGTATGGAGTTTTACAGAAATTAAGAATGTTTTTGTTTGTATTTGCTTCTGACAAGTTATTGATGGTGGAACATCACCAAATATTGAACATTTATCCTGGAAAAGGTGTGGAAATATCTTTCTGCAATGCTGTAGATATTTCTTTGTTTTTCTGAGATGAGGTTTCCAGAGGATTGGGCCAATGAAAGAGAGAAACGCACATTTAATTCCATGTCAGATGAGTTATAACTTGGAGCCAAAATTACAAACAGTGTAAGTTGTTGCTCTTGTTCATGGCAGAAATGGTTATGGGCCTGGCTTGAAAGTACCGAGGGGAAATTCTTGTCAATAATGCACCCTGCAACAATTTTGCCTAGTGAAACTGGTGTACTACCAGCAACCTCTCACTTAATGACACCAGGATCAAGGAGCTGATTGAAAAGAAAACCAGAGATGTAGGATCCAGTGACAATTTGGGGATCAGAGGTGGAGAGGATGAGCAATTTAAATTCCTGGGCTATTATCTTGCGGGACCGTCTCTGTACCCATCAACTTAATAACACTGTGAAGAATGGACGTCAGCACCTCTACTTCCTCAGGAGCTTGTGGAGGGTTGATAAGCCATCAAAAACCTTGGCAAACCCACAGCTGTGCAGTGGAAAATATGCTGAGCTGCTATGTCACAGCCTGGTTTGAAGGCACCTATACCACTGAGTAAAAAGTACTGCACCAAGAATATCACAGGCAAAACTTTCATCACCATCGAGAACATCTACATGGAATATTGCCATTGGAGAGCAGCAACAATGATCAAGGATCCACACCACCTGGGACATGCTCTGTTCCTGCTGCTGTCATCAGGTGCTACAGGACTCCTACCTGCAGGTTCAGGAATAGATGTTGTCCCACAACCATCAGTTTCTTGAACAACAGATTCATTCAGAGCCTCATTTAAGGACTCGTATATTGCTCATTAATTACAGTACACTTCATAATCTTTGGGCCGAAGACACTTGTTTTTCCTTTATTTGCTCCTGCACTCCATAGTTTTAAAGTTGTTTTCTAACAATTCACATGTGATTAAAGTGCATAGTCCAGATTTTATTCATGGCTATTTGTATACATTTTGATTTGAACATGGAGAAATTGTAGCACTTTTTAAACATAGTCCCCTCGTTTCAGGGCACCATAATATTTGGAGCACAGCAATGGTATGAATATTAGTCATTTTCAGTACTTTGTTGCCTATCACTTGCATGCAATCACTGCTTGAAGTCTGTGTATAGACATCACCAGATTCTGAGTATCTTCTCTGTGAAGTCTATATTGCAGCCATCTTCAGCTCCTGCTTGTTTTGAGGGCGTGTCCCCTGAAGTATTCCCTTCAGCATATGGAAGGCATGTTCAATTGCATTTAGATCAAGTTACTGACTGGGCCATTCAAACATTTTCCAGTTTTTAGCTATTAAAAACTCCTTTGTTGCTTTACCAGTATGTTTGGGATCATTGTCTTGCTGTTGGATGAAGTTTGGAGACTTTTGTTCGAACTTGAATAGATGTTTCTATACACCTCAAAATCCATGTCACGACTGTCATCAACAGTGACATCATCATTTAAGGTGTGTGCACCAGTATCTGTGGCAGCCATACATGCCCAGGCCATAACACTCCTACCATCACGTTTCACACATGAGGTGGCAAGCTCTGGATCGTGGGCAGTTTCTTTATGCTGTAGCAGCCACTGATTGATCCAGTTTACACACAATTAAAGAATACACTCACTCGTTTCTTGCAGCACAAAATGGAGTTGAGTCTCTTTATTCACTTCAAGCACAACACTGCATTCTTCATCTCCCCAAACACCACCCAACCAAACACCTCTCCACCCCAAAGGTGATCCTAATGCTCTCAGTCTCTACTTGCATTGGAGATCCATTCCCCATAAGCAGCCTGTGTAACTAACCTGTGTATGCATGCTATTATTCCCGCCCATCACCTTGGATACGTCATTAGTGGTGAGCAGGTAAATTCCTGACGCAGGTAAATATGCGACAGCCACAGCCCAATGCCGCTATTCCACCACCCACCACCCACCCCCCCCCCCCACCAGTCTCTGAGCCCTATGCAATGAACCAACTGAATTGATCTGTCCCAGTACATGATGGTCTGGAGGGCTGAAAGGACCAGAGGGCAGGACAAAATTTCCAATGTTTCCAACAAATATGCCACCCACTGCCTTTACCATGTCCTCAACCCCCGACAATTCCAACCAGGTCGACGGAAGGAATCCTGTTGCATGTCTAAAGCCTGGACTTGAATTGTCAGAGCAACCATTTGTTGCTCCAACTCACCTTTGATTGTGAAGATGCTGGTGCTTCACAAGGTGCTATAAGCAGTTGCTGACCTAGGGGAGGGGGGGGATAGTCAATCCTTCTATCTTCGTTGCAAGATATTGTGGACATAACAAGATCAGCATGTTCCACCAAATGATCAAGGGTAGACGCTTGAAAAACACTCACCAAATATCCTCAAACTCAATGAGGTTAACATTGGAGGGACTTCTGCTTCCAAAATCCCCTTCAAACAGGACTGTTGCAGTTAGCCTGCACCATCTCAGCATCTGTGACAGTTGTTTATTGCTTAGTCAGACATCAGCTAGTAACTTGGCAACACGAGCCTCCCGAGATGGATGAGTATGCCACAGATTAGCAGCCTTAAGGATGTCGTATGGAAAATTATCATCTGGATCAAGAAAAAACATCCTCCAATTCATAGGAAATCCACTCTGGAAGATGAGGCACAAGTACACTGAATTTCGTCTTCTGACTTGTCACACTGAGGGCAGAGAAATATGCCTCAAGGATCGTGAACCACACTGGTGCATTATCAATAAAATAGGGGGAACCTCCAGCTTGACCTCACCGACTGGCTCCTGTAATGGGTTTATCCTCATCACTCTCCAGTTTAAATTAAAAAATGCTGTAAAGTCACGGGGTCACCACAAGCAGCAGCACTGATTTGCCAAATTTACACACAATTAAAGAATACACTCACTCGTTTCTTGCAGCACAAAATAGAGTTGACTCTCTTTATTCATTTCAGACATGACTCAATATTCTTAATCTCCCCAAAAACCCCCCCAACCAAATCCCCTCTGACTTTTCATTGGCTCTCTGCCACATGGGTGATCCTGATGCTTTCACTCTCCTCCTCCAGTGTCCAAGATCCATCTCACGGACACAGCCTGGCTATGTGGCTACAAGATTCAACCAATGTGTGTAGAAGTTTCTACATCCAAAGAATGGAACACCTTTGAATTCTCTACCCAGGACAGTTATGGAGGCTAAATCATTTAGAGATCTTAAAGTGAATATCAATAAATTCTTGAAAGGTGAGAGATTAGAGGACTGGGAATAAATCAGACATGAACATTTAAATGTCGTGGTTGCACTGAGGAGCCCAAAGACCTACCTGTGTACCTGATTTCTTGCTGGCATATTTTTCCACCTGTACTATTTTTCTAATGTTATTTACTCTCACTTCACCAGTTTTATTTTCAGCTGGAATCCTTGGATTGTGTTCTAATATACAAAGGATGGCAGATATTTCCATCAATCATAGACGGGCTCCAAGGGAAATATAAGATAACTTGGCTGAAGTTATTAGCCTTAAATTCCCTCAGACAGCCTGCTGCAGTGTTTAAACTACTGTCAAAAATTAAAGAGGAGCATTGATGGAATTAGGCCAGAAGGCTGCCTAACCTCAGCAGTGGCCTGGCTTTGGAGCATACTATATTTTCCAGTGCGCCCTCAGGCATAATCTTCTACTGGGAGATCAGCTCCAAGCTGCTCAGAGGAACTATCGCAGTCCCCAGTTTCATCAGCTGTCAAAATAATAGTTTGAAGTAATTGTTTATGAGCTGCCTTTGGAATTCATCAATATTCAAAAACTTTCAAGTGCAATTAAATGGCCTGTTTCCGCTCCGTAAATTGTTATATGGTTATATGGTTAAAAAGTAAAAGTATAATTCAAATTTAAACCTAATTTTAAAAATTATGAAATCGGTACTTTGGAAGGCTGGTCTTCAGCCTGGGCTTCAAAACACTGATGTTTAGGCCATTTAAATGGGTAATAATCACAAATCCAGGCAAAATCTGCTGGCGTTTCAATGGAAGATCATGGTCAAGGATTTAAATTCTTCAGGAGGTTTGTATTGGTCACTACTGGGAAATAAAAGAATGCATGACTACAGAGGTTATACAAACTTGCAGTAAAAATGGAATGATTCTCTTAGGGGTTTTAACTAAAAAAAACTGAGATAAACAAGCCTTGTGGTATTCCTGCCACTCAAAATGAAAAATGTTAAAAGTGCAGATGCTGGTAATCTGAAACAGAAGCATTAACCTGTTACTCTTTCCACAGATGCTGCATGACCTGCTGAGTTATTCCAGAATTTTCTATGTTTTTTCATTTTATGGAGTATTTAGTTGAGCAACCAGCCAAATAATGCATAAACATATATGCAGTAGTAAAGAAAAATCAAACAAGTTTAACATAATGTTTGTAAAGAAGAAATATTAACTCTCAATTGTTTAGATTAAAAACTTAATCCTATGTGATGTGTCGAAGCAAAATGGGCAATGCACCATCAGTAATCACAAAAGACTGAAGTTGTGACATCAACCTCATTGACTGATCAAGGCAGAGTAGAATGGGGAGAATGCAAAGGGCTATGGGTAGGATCATTCTCGGGAGGCGTGTCCAGCTGGCAGCAGCTAATCGTAGCATAAAAGTGGCTTACCACATAAACCCTCCCCCTTTTTAAGAAGAGTGTTGCGGGTGCGAAATATACATATTAAGTCTGTCAGGGGGGTCTCCTTTGCTGCAATGGATAATGTGGCAATGGTTGGGGCACTGCCGTAGTGTCCTGAGCAGCTTATGGCTTTGGCCTATCATTACCGATTAGAGTTTGTCAAGGTTGGGTGACAGGTGAGGGGGTAAGGGAATGTAGTGCTGATGCACCATGGGTGACAACAGTAGGCAGGGGTGGAGAGTGGTCAGCCGCAGGCTCAGGGACCCCTAGCAATGGGGGGGGGGGTGTCTTTTGGTAGTCAGTGGTGATTGGAGGGTGCTCAGTGGTACCAGATCCTGAAATCAGACCGTGTCTTCACACCCGTCAGGGAAGACAACGTTGGAATACTGAGGGTTAGTGTGGAGGAGGCAGACACTGTTGACTAGTGAGGCAGCCTTCTGGCCTAATTCCATCAATGCTTCTCTTTAATTTTTGACAGTAGTACAGAGGGCACCTGTTTAAACACTGCAGCAGGTTGTCTGAGGGAATTTAAGGCTAATAACCTCAGCCAAGTTATCTTATATTTCCCTTGGAGCCCTGTAATGGAGGATTTAGACCAGCTTATGCAAGAAGGGATGCAGTTGCATCAGACATAATCTAAATTCCACCATGGGGCCCAGGGATGCAGTTGAATAGAAAGACATAATTTAATTTACACCATGAGGCCCAAGATGCATATGAATTAGTAGGCACATCTAAATTCCACCATGAGGCCCAGAGATGCAGTTGCCTTTTGTTGGTTACAGACTGTCAGGAGACCGTGAAGATAATTAAATTGTTTACTCAATATAAGCCATGGTCTCACTGCTGAAGTGGTGACTCTCTGAGGGGTGGAAACGTCTCTCAGCAAGAAGAAGAACTACTAGAGTCCAGCTAACGTCCCGGTCGGGGAGGTGGAGAAGCTGCTTCCGGCGCCCCTACTACAAGTGTGCGGTCATTGCCTCGCTTTGGCAGTTGGGACCAGTCCAGGCATTGATAAGTATAATTGGGAAGGGCTTGCATATTGTAGTTTGAAATCAGCTTTTGAATTTGTAATAAACATTTGTATAAACTGAACTGCCCTTGGTGTGGGTGTCTATTTTCTTTCGGTAGCTCAAACACTGTGACCAATCTAAGATGAACAAAGTGAGAGGTACAAGTTTACCCAGGATAATTGGCGTAGTCGGCAGGATTGGTCTCATGATGTTTCGCCGAAAGAAAGAGATGAGCCCTGAGCAGTTCTTGATTCCAGGATGGACTTCCAAAGATGATGGGTTTGGCATGTTGGCCAATACCCTGTCTTTGTTGGGACCACCCATTAGTTGGGATGAGAGGTTAGATCTATCAAGTGCACCTCTGGGAGAGCGGGTTGCCACTCTCCTTCGAGAAAGTAAATTTCCTATTAAAAAGGGAACACTGACGGACGGTATTTGGCTGCTGGCCACAGCTTTACGCCGCGCCATTCAGAATTAGTTCAGTGAGAAGTAGAATCCCAGCGCAAGAGAGAGCAACTAGAGGAGGAGATAGAAGCCATGCGACAACGCTGTTCCATGATGAGCATGATTGTTCGCACCAGGCAGGACCGAGCAAAAGAATGGGAGGATAAGCATGTCCAAATGATCTGCTGTAATATTAAACTCCGGCAGCAGCTCTGTGCATATAAGGAAAAGTAAGGGGTAGAACCCGATCCACATCGTATTCATGCCATGATAAGGAATGGCATCGATCCTGATGTAATTGATGATTGGGACGGGAATATCTGGTATGATGACAATGGTAATAATGCAGATACCCCTCGGCATGTGCCTGATGTACTCCCCTCTCCACCCGCTGTTCATGCCCGCCCCGTAAGGCAGTGGACTTCCCAAACAGATGGAGAGGGAGAGGGGTGTGATATAGTGGTAGAGATTGAAAGCATAGATGTCCCAGCCTCCCAAGCGGACTCATGGGAAGGTACCCAAACGCCTGCTTATTCTCAATACCCCCCCTCTACGGGATGGCCTAGGCCTCGTCCCATCCACTGGGCAAAGGACCCTGTGGGCCAAAGTGGGAGCAGAGGTCAAGAGCAGTCAATGACACGTGACTTCTCTATAAAAGAACTGGCTGCCATTGGAGATCGATTTAGGCAAAAGGCAGAGAAACTCTGGCAGCCTGGCTCCTGCGTGTTTGGGAACAAGGAGGGGATAATGTATTTTTAACCCCTGAAGAATTGTCGGGATTAGGAACATTGACTACTGATATCAGGGTCACTGCTGAGCTGCGGGGTAGAGGAAGAGAGGTGGATTACTTATTCGCCACTCTAGGGGATGCCCTGCTACGAGTATACCCGTCACCAGTAAATTGGGATTTACATTTGCAGAACAATTGGAGAACCCCAGAGGAGGGTATAGCAGTAATTCATCAACAGGCTCTGGCCTCTGCCTTGTATGCAGGGCGTTTGAGGCTGTGGGGACATAGGGGGAGCCCTGATGAAGAGATATTCATGGCCGAAATGCATACCAGATTGGTTCGTTCCACCCATCCCACTTTACAGGGACTGATTCTGTCCATAACTAGTCCGCTAATTGGGCACCCTGTGTCTGAGGCGGTGCATGCCTTATCTGGGCTTCGAGAATTAGAGTTGGGAGGTAAAATCCACTTACGTACAGCCCAGGTTAAATCAGACAAGCAGGATGAAAAGAGAGGGCCTGCTGCTAATAACAGACCGACAAGAAAGGACCTTTTTCTAACCTTGTTAAAGTTAGGCGTACCTAAAAGTGATATTGATGGGAAACCTACCGCGGTCCTTCATGCCCTTTATAAGAGGAAGGCAGGGGAACATCATTCCCAGCTGTTGAGTCTTCCTGGCCCAAATGTGCCTTCTGCTCCCACTGCTGTTCCTATCGAGCCAGCTTCTCTTGCTCCAGTTATCCATGATGAGATACAACAAATGGTTAAAAAGGCTCTTATGGATAATAATGGCATGTGGGCCTGGAAGCCCCCGAACCCTACTAAAGCATGAGGGTGTGGGCAGGGCCCCCGTGTCTACTCCATTGAGATAAGGCAGATACATGGGGACCCACGGCCCTACATACCATTAACAGCAGTGATTCTGGGTAACCCTGACCTCTGGACTGGACCGACATTTCGAATAGAGGGGATAAGAGGAGCAATCACCCTGGCAAAGGAAATAAAAGTCCGTGCCGCAGTGGGTGATGACCCTTCCCCTATATGGTTACATGCCCTGGTGGCTGCCACTGACGAGTGTATGCTGGGTATCGTCAATATGTTGGCTGGTACGGCCCTTAATACTAGTCAAGGGGGATTTGCATTTGAAATTCGGACGATTACAAAAAGACTAGTGGTGGGTCGGGCTAAGTGGGATCCTGTGATGGTGCCTCCCTCCCCCCCCCCACCCCACCCCACCGAAACCTTTGTCTATGATTGATGGAAATATCTGCCATCCTTTGTGTATTAGAACACAATCCAAGATTCCAGCTGAAAATAAAACTGGGGAAGTGAGAGTAAATAACATGAGAAAAATAGTACAGGTGGAAAAATATACCAGCAAGAAATCAGGTACACAGGTAGGTCTTTAGGCTCCTCAGTGCAACTACGACATTTAAATGTTCATGTCTGATTTATTCCCAGTCCTCTAATCTCTCACCAGAGAGAGAGAGGTAAAATTCAAGAATTTATTGATATTCATTTTAAGATCTCCAAATGATTTAGCCTCCATAACTGTCCTGGGTAGAGAATTCAAAGGTGTTCCACTCTTTGGATGTAGAAACTTCTACACACATTGGTTGAATCTTGTAGCCACATAGCCAGGCTGTGTCCGTGAGTTGGATCTTGAACACTGGAGGAGGAGAGTGAAAGCATCAGGATCACCCATTGCCTGGCATCCTTCTTAAGCAGGAGCGGTCCTGAGGAGGTAAGCCAGGCAGGCAGTGTAGTCCCTGACACAGACTTCCTAGGGAAAGCAAATACCCATTCATGAGGTGTGTTACATTAAAGTGACAGGATGGAATGGAATGTGTCTCGGAGGACTTCTTGCCCCTGGGGGATGCAGAGGCCCCATGGCCTCAGTGCCAGGAGGATGGTTTTCGAGACTGTGGCATTCTCCCCTTCCACTTGCCAATTTCCTCTAGAGTTGTAGCTGGTGGTCCTGCTTGTGCCAATTCTCCTGGCCAGCATGTAGTGCCGCAGTTCATCACTCACGAATGAGGTACCCTGGTCACTTTGGATGAAGCCAGGGTTACCCAAAGAGCATGAAAATATTGTAGAGGGCCTTGATAACTGTGATTGTGGTCATTTTTTTTTATATATTTTTAAAAAAGAAAGAAAAAAAAAAGGAAAGAAACCCCCCTCCCTCTTTCAGCCAACTCTCCTAAGGAGAGCCATAAAGAAAAAAGAAAAATATAAAGTAAAGCATACATATTAAAATCTAGTCAATATAAATCAAAATGTAAATATTCTGAATATAACAACCACCTATTAATAAAAAAAACTATAGTTATCCATGAAACATATGTAAGTTTTTCCATTATTAAACAATATTTCATCTCATTATGACAAAAGTCTCAAATTTAATCATTTCAGGTAAAATCATATATCGACCAAACACATGTTTTACCAAAGATTGAACTTGATAAAAATATGCTTATGCTTAATCGGACTGTTTAAACCCCAAACATTAAAAGTAGCAAACTTCAACTTTGACATATCCACTAATATTACTAAAAACTAATAATATCAATATATAAAGACTCAGATCAACATAAATAGGCCCTCAATAGGAGAAAAAGAAACTACAAATTGAAGTCTAAATAAAGTGAAAATAAAAAAAGATAAAAAGAAAAAAAAAACAAAAAAAAAACTACCAAAAGGTAGTAATCCCTAAACAAAAGTTGGGTGTGGCTGATGACTAGTAGAACATAGAGCAAATTTCTCCCTCCCCAGCCAAACAAAGAATAACGACAAGATATCATAATGACATAAAAGAAAATTAAAATTAAAAAGTTCTTCTATTCATCCAAGAAATTCCAGACTCAGCGACCCCATTTCAAGGAAACTGACTCTTTCCATTCCCATTTCTCCCATTTCTGCCGTTTCTTCCATTTCCAGAACAACCAGATTTTTCTTTAGGAGACAATGGTGGGCTACGTTTTTGTCCTCTTACATCTGGCAACGAGTCAGCAAAGCTCATTGCTTCACGCTCATTCTCAAAAAAACAAGATTGAAAGTCTCCACAAAACACCTTCAACACTGCCGGATAGTGAAAAGTAGACTTTTAACCTTTACGCCACAAAACTTCTTTAACTGGATTAAATCAGGATAGAAAAAAACTCTACTATTCTGAATCATTAACGGAGCTTGCCATTGACTCGTGTTTTGGACTGCTAAATGAAGTATTGTTTCTCTTTCCAAATAATTCAAACATCGAATTATCACGGGTCTCGGCAGTTGACCAGGCAGAGGTCTTCTTCTTAAGGCTCTATGAGCTCTTTCCAATACCAGACCCCCAAAGAAAAATTCCTGCCCCAGTATTTGTGGAATCCATTCGGTAAAAAAACAAAGAGGATCTTGTTCTTCCATATCTTCTGGCAAACCAACAATCTTCATATTATTCCTTCTACTTTGATTCTCCAAATAATCTACTTTCCTCTCTAACTCCCTCTCACATTCTCGCAATCGGGATTCACATCGGGGGCACACGCACCTTCCTCCTGAGAACGAGTAATTCCAGCGATGTCCTTCTCCTGGTGAGTAGTAGTCATTTTTTCAGCTCCCACAGGTAATCTCTGTGGTTTAGGCTTGAAAGAAAGCAACCCTGAAGTTGTAGCAGACTGTTTATGCTCTCAATCTTTAACACTCCGAAAATGTAGTTTCACTGCCCGCCTGAGGTTTAATCTTTTTACCATTAATAGCCATAACAATTCCTTGATACTTTAAACTAAGTTTTAAAAAATTTAAACCTGAAAACAAAGAGTTAAAAGCAGGTTCTTAAAAGCCTGGCCAGAGAGGTCGAGATTACACGTCTAGACTCGACGCCATCTTGCCACGCCCCCGAGCATGGGATGTTGAAAGGAAAATTGGACGATTCTTTGATGATTGTAAGGAAGTAGACATTCCAATTGGAGGAGGGGAGGGTCCCCTTGAAATCAATGCTTATACGCTTGAAGGGGTGGGTAGCTAT